>NW_008614038.1:713-8592 GCF_000691845.1 Merops nubicus | reverse complement strand
AGCAGGAGAGGGTATTTCAGTATCCGCTGGATGGGTTTGATGAGGTAAGACTCCAGGGTGGAAGAGTGCTGACGTCTGGGATTCTGAGCATCCAGAAATGCCTTGAAAGCAGTGTCTGTCTTGGCTGGAAGATTAAAATGAAGTGATTGGATAAATCAAAAATCATCACAGCTGCCCTGATAAAGTGATTTTTCCAGCTTTAAATTAATTTATTCAGAAGCATTTTTCAAGGAAGTGCAGATTTATCAGGTCCACAGTATCAGATTTACACACTTCAGATTTTGAGTTACAGACATATGGCCACAGATGCGCTAACATTTAACAACAGGTACCCACCTGCTGTACCAATACATGCAGCTTTTCATTTCACTACCCATGGCATTTCTGGCCTTTTAACCGTTTTAGAGTAGCATATATTGTTTTAATCATCTGTTTCCTTTAAGAAACTACTCGAATCAGATATTTGGAAGAAGTTAATACTCATGAGTCTAGTCTGACAAGTACACCTATAATATTGGCAAGTGTGGTTACTGTTACCTCATTAAACCTGAAAATGCAGTACTGAACAACAATAACAAAATTCAAGAGCTAGGAGGGAGGCAGGAAGCAGTAAACTTATGATAATGCACTGTATTTTGAGAGCGCAGGCAGACTGGGCACATGATTGCTAACATCTCTTCTACATGACTGCTACTGAATTTATAAAAATACCATTCCCTCTGTTGCTCCATCTCCTAGAACCTAAATTTGTACTGAGATGGAAGTACAGAGAAGGTGACATTTTTAGACATACAAGTTATCCAGTGCAGGATCAATTGCACACAATCGCTTTGATCAGAGCCATGTCCTCTGACAAGGTTGGGCGGGTTTTTTGCAGGCGGTCACCTAATTTCAATAAAGCAATTTCAGTTTCAAATCCAAAAGCCACCTGCACCTCAGTGGAGAACATCAAATTACAACTGAAATACACTCCCAGGTTTTTTTAAGAAATTTATCACTGGAATAAAATTTTAAGTTCTGTTTGTGCCATAATTTAAAGACAACCATTCCTAATTTATAAATACATTCAGCAAAGAAAAAGCAAGACAAAACAACCAGATCTAGCTTGTCTGCAGCCTTAACATTAAAGTCTAACAACATGATGCCAAAATAAAGCATGGATGTGACTACCAACAAATCATTAATATATTCCACAGAGTTGCCAAGTATTCTTTGCAGCACGGGAATTAAGTTTGCAAGTAGAAATGAAAAAAAATGTGCACAGAAAACAAAAACAACAACAACCACCACCCACCCCAAACCAAACCAAACAAACCCCACAATAACCAAACCAAACAAGAAAAACTCCCAAACCCTCTGACTGTCAGCTATCCAGATGTTCTTTGAAAAATAAGAGCTCTGCCTTTAATGCTATTGCTCGCACAACTGGAACCATTTACTTATTTAATGTCTTGGCCAAAAATTAATTGCTAACTCTAAGAGATTAATGCTTTCACAGAGTTAAAAAAAAACATCACTCCAAGGCGAGAAGGCCCATGAGCATTTATAAGCCAGATCACAGTTCATTTATCTCCATCTCAGCAAGCCAAACTCTACTAGGAATTCACACATGGAAACTTCTCAGGCAAATTAGAACGAAGGTGAGCGGAAGGAGAGAGGGGACAGACAGCACAGTGAAGTTAACGTGATTAGACAGCTTCCACAAAACGTTCCCCCAGGCTGATCCCTTCCTAGTGGCTCTCAGTGTCCAACCTCGTTGGCCAGAGCTTCACTGGGATTGCCACTAGCAAAGACTCACGGCACAAACTCTAGGAGGATCCATTACAAGGATTACAGAGGTCATTACAAGGGTCACCATTCCTGGTTCCAAAGTACACAGTCATCCATTAGCACAGACCACCTTGCCCATTTATGAAACTTTTTCCACTCCCCATATGACTGAAAAGAAAGTGAACATGTCAGGGGAGAATAATTTAAAGGTGTGTGTGGGAAACTACATGCGAGGTTAACGACTGCCTGTAATGAGCTACTCAGGTATCATGACATCGATGGTGGTCCAAGGACACCCATGGCACAGAGCTCTCTGAAAGCCTTTCAGGCCAGGTGGAATTACTTTCCTACTATGAAGACTCTGCTCGAGCAACCAGGCCCACATGTGGCCCACTCCTCCACCAAAACTTGCCCTGCATTGAGTGGCCACCTCTCATCACCCACAAGGACAACCTGCACCAGCCCAAACTAACATGTTACTGTGGCACTCTCTCTCTCTGTATGCTCAGGTCTGTTAGTCCAGCACATGGCTCTTACCTTTCACCAGTACTTTGGGGACTTTTGTGTGACTGGCACAGAAGGCACTGTACAGCTTGAACCGGTCGGCGTAGTAAAGAAAGGATCCACCCAAGGAAAATAACACTTTCTAGGATTTAAAAAAGAAAAAATGAAAAAAAATTTAGAAAACAAAGCACATGAAATCCAGTTAGTTATTTTTATTTCTGCCAGGTCATCTGAAGTTTCCGTTTAGCTTTTGGATGACAGGACATGGCATTTTTAGTGTTCTCACACCATCTAGCAAGAAACAAGCCCACCTTTGGTGTCTGGATTCAGGCTACGTGATTAACATCACTAGCCAAATTCCAGTTAGGATGATCTGGAGACACCACTGACTATACAGGGAACTAGGTTCACAGCTCCAGAACTGTATTTAAATCCTTGAGCTTAAAACCTTATTGATCTAAGTAATGACTAGAGGCCACATGACAGACTGGATGGACCTGACTTTGTAATGGATCAAGACCCTAAGGAGCTGCAAGCAAGACTGCTACCCCTCTGAACAAACACATGAAGGTCTTCACTCTCTTCAAAATTAGTTTGTGCTAAAGGCCAAATACAATCTTTCCCCAAGATGTCCATGCCATGGCCAAGTGTTTGCTCCACTACCCACTTAAGAACAAGACACCATGGGGTGAGACAACACACAGGCAGCTTGTCTACAGTCAGCAGAGGGAACTCAGAACTGCAGAATTGAAACCATGAAGCCCTGAAGCCCCATTTTGGAAACTGATTTCAGACTATGCCCATAGGACAGAACTGAAAGTTAAGCTAATGCACTTTTTATGGGAAAAGGTAGACAAAGTAGCACTCACAATAAAGAGTTCTTTTCATAAGGAAGATTCTTCTGCACTCCGCTCAAAGCTCAGAGTATAGCGTGGTCACAGAGGATTCCTCCACTAAAAACAGGAGCTCTGTCCTCTCCATTAAGGGCATGTGTCCCACAAAACAACAGCTGTGTTCTAGTTATGTGAAGGCAGTGTTCATAATTGACACTTATTTTAAACAAGCACCTTATGGCAAACTGCCACATGCACAAAAAACTACATTCTTTCAGTAGTTCTTCCAGGGCTGTATGTTAGCTGAAGAGCAATCCTAGTGGAATTATTATTATTCATCAAGACATTCTGTCCTCTACCAAGGTGAATGCTCAAAGCAGGAGTAAAATTCCCCAAAGACAAAGCATTGTATTAGCTACTTGCGACATATCCACTAAATGACTGAATTAAAAATAAAACAGAATTTCTGTTTCCACGTTTTCTTGGGTTTTGGTTTTGGTTGTTGTTTTGTTTGTTTGTTTTTAAATGAGATTTTTATATCATTAGTTTACATCTTACCTTTGATGCTGACAGCTGGAAGTATCTGCCATATAGTTCTGCTATGCATCAAAAGCCCAAATATGGAAATCAATTTACAGTTCTGACCTGTAGCCCTACTGGGCTTTTGAACTATTACATTACATTTTTCAGAACAAAGATTTTCTGTAACTTTCAACTTCTAGCTTTTCCTGACAACTTGAGACAAGAAATCTGCCAGAATGGCAAGAAAGAAGCATCTAAAAGCACACAGCATTACAGTTTTCTAGTGCTCTATATGGCTAAATGTAGCACAAGGTACAGCAGTAGTAGGATGTTTTTCAAACAGTTCAGTATTAGCTAAAAATTGATCTCGAGTGTATGTAGATGTAGGTTTTCACATCAACAGTGACTAGTCAGATGAGCATGTTGAAGAGTGTTAAAGGACTACTCAGAAACAATGTGATTACCTTAAATTGCTCAACTTTTTCAAGCTTTTCCAGGTCTGGAACCAATCTTACTCCATCTTCGAGGGTTTTCAAGAACTCTACCTGGAATGCTACCATTTCAGTCAGATTCCCAAAGAGAACATCCAGCTAATAAGAGAAAAAGAAACCCACAAGATGCTGAAAACACCACTTTGCACATAAATCATGTTTTCTAGAACTTCAGTAACCATCAGTCCAATTGTACAACCAGTACGATGTCAGGAAAAAAAAAATACAGACTATAAATTATTGAGCAGTACCTTTATACTCTACTCAATCCATTATTTGAAAAGAAATGGAATTAAAAATTTCTCCATAGCCCTTGCTCAGACAAGCAAGGCAAGCGGAGGGGTGTACATAAGCTATCTAGCAAAAAGACGCAAAGGTTGACATACCTCATCTGGTGTGAGGAACGTTTCTTTTTGTAGAGGCTTCAGGTATCTCTCCATTAGACAATTTAAGTCCTAAAAATTAAGAAACAGATTCCCATGTTGGTTCCTCAAACTGCCTCTGAATATTTATTGAAGTGGTGAAGAGCACCATTTACTTAGTCTATGAATTCTTCCCTTTCATGCATAAGACAAAACGGCCAGATTTCACAATTTAAAAACAGTAAAAGAATTTAAAACAGTAAAAGGAAACAGCTACACAGTTTTACTTATAAAATCAATACCAGATCTCACCGAGCAGTATTCCTCTGCACACCAGCTAAGTAATTTCAGAATGACAGCGCAAGAATTTGGAAAGCCTACTTATTTCAGAAGTTTAAGTTACTATTCTAGGGACAGACTGTAGAATTGAATGTAAGTTAACCAAGAGACACATGCATGAAACATAATTTGAAGTATTAGAGGAGAAACTAACAAAACCTTCCAGAAGGAGGAGAAAGATTAGTAGGCTGAAACAAGACATCAAGAGCCCTTACTTTGACATAGGTGCGCTCTGTCTCGAGAAGTTCACAGATAACTTTTCGCAGTTTATCTGCATCTGTGAGTTGTCTCATGGTGGCCAGCTGGGGTCCTGTAAATTCCTGAGGATGAGCACTTGAATCAGAAGGGTTCATTTCATGCAGACTGCGACAGAAAGCAGCGACCTGCTCTGTACTCTTTAAAAAGAAGGAAGAGGAAAGACCAGAGGTAATATTTTAAGTAAAAGCTATAGGAATGATGGAGCTGAGAAGCCTTTGCAGTCAAGCAGCTTGGGGACTTCTTAACAGGCACCAGAGTCCAGAAGTGCACACATCATTTTGTATACGTGTCTATCCTATCTCTCAGTGACTGGGGGGGGAGGAAGTTTCACAATTCCAGTTAATTGCCATGCTGTTAAATAACATTCCTGGTTTCAGAAAAGCGTGAACTTTAATGAAAATAGGCTCCTTCAGCACTTAAGATTGCAAAACAAACAAATAAAAAGGCCCAAGAATTGGGAACAAAAAATGACCGTGCAAACAAAACGCACACCTCAGCCCTCTGCCAGTTCCCTAACCTAGTTTGCAACAGTCCTGTGAATAGCTGTGTCAACACAGCCAAGGAGACATGGAGACAGAAACCATTTAAGCTGTTTTTCAGGGAAGTATAGCCATCTGAGGAACCAAAGCCTCACAAGGTTTCAAATGCAAGCTCTTTGGGAAACGGTATGTCTAGCAGTTCTGTGTTTGAAAACATGCCTTGCAGGGTGATTTTCTTGTCTGTAAGTCAGGTTTTTCAGACCTACTCCATCTAGTTGGTTTCTTTAATGTTTAATCAGCTGTCTCTATATAAAGACAGTTAACCTCTCTTCACCTCCTCATGCATCTTTCGTTACACTGAAAAGTTTGGAGCAGGTATAGTCTCTGGTGCCAGTGATGACGCAGGCTTCCAGGGCTGCCAAAGCAGCAGTGTGCCTTGTCTCCATCCCTCCCAGAGTCCTGGAGGGGGCATGAAAGGAAAAGAGCTGCTGCACTTGATCACACCTCTCTAGCCTTCTGTGTCTAATCCTGTCATGGTATCTTATTCCAGATTTAGTGACTTCCCAGCACTGCCTCTATAGCCCTCCAGTTCATAGTAAAACAAATGACTCAAAATTAGCCTGTTCAAACAGAGAATATGCAGAGAGGAGAAAAGGAGGGCTTGCAGTTTGGAGACAGAGCCCTACCCCCTGGGAGATCACTCCCACCAGCTGGTAGCAACACCCTCATTCAGAGCGTGCACTATCCCACACCTTTGTGATTACCCAGTGCTGAAATTTTTTTTCCATATTTTTTAAGTCATGCAGTCTGCTCACACATAGCTATTTTCCCCTCTCGGTGCACCTACAATGCCACGAAGCTCAAGACAAGCATTAACCATGCTAGTGACAAGTAAGGGATTTCCTGCCACAATACAGCTGCTTTCCTTAAAGGTATCTTATGTCTGTAAATGCTCTCCTGAGCGTACCACTGCAAGGCACATTAGTAAAGATGCTTTATTATGCAAAGGATAATTTTCTTCAGGACACAAATGTAAGCAACAACCTAATTGTAACTGACTGTCTATACAAAAGTGCCTCCTGGACACAGTTTATTACAGGGAAAATACTCATCTTCAGTATCTGAGGTTTAACTCAAATGAGGAAGAAAGGAAAAATGTAAGTTGAGGGCAGGAGGAAGCAGAGAGTTGAACCAGTCCTACTTTTGATTAATTCAGCTTCTGGCAATGGCACAAATCACTGAGTGTTAAGATTTATTTGTCAAAGCAATTCCTTTTATTTCCCAGCAAGTTTCCACCTATACTTGTAGCACTACAAAGTGTAAGGCATACTCAAACTTTTAGGTTAAGTTTACATTAGTTTTCAATAGATGTGATCTTGGTCCCGACTGCTCCAAATCCACAAAGCAGTGGGTGAAAGCCTGGCTTCAGTGCAGGCAAAAAAACCCAGCCTGAGTTACGTCCTCTCCTGGAAAGGGTCAAAGAACTGACAATAAAAATATGTTAGTTTGAGCCCGCAGAGACCTGAGATATGCATGGTTTTGCTCAGAAATGTTTAGCTTTGTTAAGACTATTTTGTGAAAGAATATTTGGGGAAAACATATCCAGCAGCATTTTTTGGTATGAGCCAAATGTACAAATGAGAACAGTTATAACACACAAAACACAGTACGTAAGCAAACTCCAAAAATAAACCAAGTGGTTTAACCAGTTAATTTTTGATACCCAACAGCCAGCTCACCATCCTGTGCACGCACGTGCAATAAGTTTCAAGGAAAGATGGGTCACTGAGAAAGAAAGAGAGAAAATCCACTTACACCATGAAACACCAGCCAAACACTAACAAACAGCTGAAAATTGGATAACTGTCATACAGGCACGCAGCCTGCCCCAGAAGGAGCAGTTACACCCATATGCCAAAAAGGAAGAGTAGAAGAATTTTAAAAGCCTTATCTCCACTTGTGCACACTTAAACAGCTTGCAGACTTCAGCCACGTCCAGCTCCAGCCAGCAGCAGCTGAGCTCTGCCTTGCCACTGCCCAGCCTCACATCTTTTTATGTATTTCCCCAAGTATCACTCACTCGATACACTTTGGACAAAAAGCCTCAAGTACAATAACGTTCACAAACCTGTTCTCTTGCTTATTCATTGAAGACATAATCCTGTCTACGTTACATTTACTTTAAGAAAAAAAATCAATTTCTAGACAGAAAGCAGAAGCATATTGCACCCAGGGAGATTCAGAACACAGCCATTTTGCTGAAAACTCTCAAACAGCATTAACAAAAGCCTCTCTGTCCCCATTTTCCTAGAGAAAGTAGA
>NW_008614038.1:0-682 GCF_000691845.1 Merops nubicus | reverse complement strand
GGAAAGTATGGAACAGAAACAGATCCTTTTATCTCTCAGTACCAGCTCTGTTTGCCAGCTGTGACAATGATAGCACTGAACCAGGATTTCTCTAGGAGAATTACAGTCACATACGCCCGGCACAATTCTGTGAGCAATGCTATCTAGGAAGCTTAAAATGAGACAGAGGGCTGGCACAACCGGGCTGTAAAGCAAAGTTTACTTTTCAAGGACATTAACCCTTCCTCTGCAGGGGGCTCAGCAGAGGAGCTAAGCTCACATCCTTCCCATGCAGGAGCAGCAAGAGTCCTTAAACACATCAAGCATGCATATGCTGCCCACAGTGGGGAGTTTAGGCTGCCTGCTCCATAGTTTTGAAGCGGAGTGCCATTTCCTCTTGCGTTTAACATATGAAGACATACGGGTGCCTGGGCATCAGGCAGAGTGCCCCCCTGAACAGCACGCAGCACCTCTGCTCTTCCACAGACTGCTGACTCCAAGCAGTATCGATCTCCCAAACGAAACTCGGGCAAACTGCATCCATCCACACACTGCCAGGACTGCTAACAGCACTGCACAGTAACAAAAGGCCTCCGCAGGGTATATACGTTACAGCTCAGCCTTCGATTCGTAACCTGAAAATTAAACCAGCATGAAAACTCCTTTAGGTGCTAGTGACTCGGCGCAGCGGCGTCCGTCGCAC
>NW_008614037.1:0-2141 GCF_000691845.1 Merops nubicus | reverse complement strand
ATCTACCACCTCTCTGAGCAACCTGTTTTCTGGGTAACCTGACCTAGATGAAGATGTCCCTTCTTGTTGCAGGGACGGTTGGACCAGATGACCAACCAAAACTGTTCCATGTTTCTATGGCTCTAATGTGATAAATTAGCTTT
Organism: Merops nubicus; assembly: GCF_000691845.1. Classification (NCBI taxonomy): domain Eukaryota; kingdom Metazoa; phylum Chordata; class Aves; order Coraciiformes; family Meropidae; genus Merops; species Merops nubicus. Next base: position 1,998 of record NW_008614037.1, on the reverse strand, counting down.
CCACCCTGAGGACAGGGAATGATTTTGATAGAGAGATTAGGCAAAGTACATAATTTTTAGCTGGCAAATGATTTTACATATCTGGATCTTTTCTTGATCTTATCTCAGTGCCAAAACAATAATAGCCCAGCAAAACTGTACAAGCATCAAACTAAAATGAGTATGATGAGTCAGTCACTCTTCCAGCCTTTGTTCCAATGAAATGTGAGTGTTCAGCAACCAACAAATTCCAAATTTTTAAAGCAATTTGGAAGAAAGTGCTGAGTTATTTTATTACCATGTTTTGATGAACATTCTGCAGCCTTATTGGTCACCATCAATTGCTTAATTTGAGATGGGAAACTAGTAAGGGAAAAATGTTTCATGTTCTTGCCAAAATTAAAACTCTGAAGTATGGTCTCAAGCATGGTAAGCAGAGCATGATGTCAATGTGTAAGGATATAAAACCTAACTTCACTCATTTCTGATGTTTCACTTAAAGTAAAAGGAACAGAATTATATGAGACAGGATTTTATTTGGTTTCACAAGCACTGGCAGCATAGCATTAAGGATTCTATTCACAGCTAACACAAATTTTCAGATTTTTTTGTTTCATAGGTCTACATAAATTTGAACTCACTGCAAATGTTACTCATAAATGGACTTTCCGGGGTTTTGGGAGTAGAAGCATATATTCATACTTCTGTATTTGACAAATTTTGTTTCATGCGTTGGAATCCACGTTTATCTGGAATAAATTTTCATTGTCACTTTTAGTTCTATAAAGTCACCCCTTTCCTATCTGTTTGTATCTGGGGCTAAACTATAGAAGTTTTTCTATCACCCAATGGCATATCATCCCTCCCTAACTGAGAAGGGCTGAAATGAGAACAGGTTTTATACAACAGCAAAGCTAATACCAATGTAAATATAAGATACACAAAATTATACTCTGCCCAGCTAATGGTACAGTGGTCACAATAAAGAGGAAAGCAGTCCTCAGGAGAAGGATAGTAAGCGAGCCCCTGCAGGAGTGGGGAGAAATGAGATACTTATGGACACACACCTGCACATACAGACACACAGCCTCTCCACCCTCAGCATGTTTGTGGTGTGGGGTATGCCTGGGAACTAGCTCAGGTCGGCTGCCGTGGCAGACTCAAACCTGCTAACAGTCTGCAGATGATGGCTGGCCTACAATTCTATCCCACAGAAGCCCCTCAAACGTGTATGTAATGTCATTAAGATATTTGAAGGGTTTCTAATACACATTTTTTGGAGGGAGAGAAACTAATAAAGATTCAAATGTGATGGCAGAGCCCGTGATAACAGTATGCCATAAAAAGGAGCCAGAAAGACTCCCTTTTGAAAGGGAATTTGATTCACAGGAAAAAAGTCAAGAACTGATTAGAGGTCATCTCAGAGGAGAACACATGGCTGAACAATTTAACAAAGGATACCTTTTTCATATAACCTAATCTTCCAAGTAGGAAATTAGAAAGTGCAGTGTAAAAGAAATTCTGCCTTTGTATTATTAAGGGAAAATGGACATGCAGGTCAAGCATAGAAGGACCTTTTATTCAGAAACAGACTGCAAACAATGCATGAATAACAACTGTCAGATTGACATTCCCGTGACCGTGGATGCAGCTGAGGATTTTGATCCACTTTCCCAATATGCCAAGACTTTTATCTTACATGGTGGCCTATAGTTAGAGAAGGAATTATTGATGTATTACACAGTGCATCTTTCCTGAGCTAGAACTGCAAAAAGAACCTTGTCAGACAGTATTGCATGTGAACCTAATTCATGTTACACTTATCTGAATGAAGGATTAGGAGAAGAACTGCCTTTTCACTCAAAATCCTCTTTATTAGGAGAGAAAGTTATCAAGCATTTAGGAGCTTGTTTTGGAGGTGTGTCAGCACTGCAGAGTTCACAATGAATCAGCATAAATATGAAATATTTAAATAAATATGTCAGATTCAAGCACGGCGAACCCGTGTTCACAGCGAGA
>NW_008614036.1:0-35735 GCF_000691845.1 Merops nubicus | reverse complement strand
GACCCCGCGCGGGCGGCAGCGCGGCGCCCAGAGGGGGGTCTTCTGAATCTCGGAGTCAGGGGGAGGCACGTCTGCAAAAAACGGGCCCGCGTGGTTCTGCCGTTTGGGACGGAACGGCTCTCGGGGGCGTGTCCTGGTCTCCGGAGGATATCGGTTCCGTTGAATGCAGAAACCCTGCGCTTTTACCGATCAGTACTGATATGCCACGTTGCTAACGTGCCGGCCACTGACGGGCAGCATTGGTTAAATGGGACGGCATTGACTGTAGGGTCTGTTCCCATATGGTTTAGAACACATCACTTTTAAATTTTTAAATTTTTTTTCCCTTTTTTGAACAGCTAGGAAAAGAAACAGTAAAGAAACAGCAACCGCACTTGAAAAATTGTTGCCAAAGCGATGTCAGGTTCTTGGACTGGTCACTCCAGGGATTGTAGGTAGGAAGAAAATGTGGGATCTTGAGAGGGGTCAGCTTGAAGGTATCTAGTGTATCACAGATCTTTTCAGATTCCTGCTTACGACCTTTTCATGTGTTTTTGAAAGCACGGTTCTGCAGACTGATGAAAGAGTTCTCACAGTGTTTACAGTGTTCTGCTCCCACATTGTTCAGCACTTGCTTCAATTTTAAGAAGTTCATAGTGTTACTGTTTAAGTCACACGGAGCTTGAATTTTTGCCTTGTGTGATGCAGTTATCATTAAAAGGGCTGGTTTAATTGAGCAGGCAGTTTATTGCAGTTTTTCCTGGTACCTTAATGTAATTACTGTTTCTTGGATTTATCTACGTTTTTCAGAGTAATAGTGTGACTAACTGTGCAGGATGTTCTCAGTATGTACCTGTTTTTTATAGTGTAGCAGGAGGTGCACGCAGTTACTGTGGAAAATTCAGTGTCCCTTGCAGTTTTGGGTTTGTTTTTGTTTGGGTTGGGTTTTTTTTCTTTACTTTGTTGTCATTAGAAAGTTTTTACCTAGTTTCTCGCCTTAAATTTTCTTCCTACAGGATAAGTAGGATATTTACATTATAAATATTTGTGCCAGTTTCCTTTATACTGTCATCACATTCTTGTATTACACCTTTAGCCATTTCGCCTCTGGTCCTTAAAAATCTGAGTATGTTTGTGTGCCTGCCGAAGTTGGCAGGAAGGCTGGAGACCTCTGTATTTCAGAGTGCTTGGTTTCCAACTGATGCATGTTTGGTGTGGCTGAGGGGAACACATGCATGTCTCCTTCTCCAAAGTGACTTCAGCGTGATCTGTAGCCAGCAGGACTGGTGCATGCTTCATCTTATCAAAATGTCAACAAAAGAATTACGCTAGTTGTGAATTAGAAGCGTTGCTATGGAAATGAGCTGTCGTCTTTTGCATCACCTGGCCTGTTTGGCTCTTTTAATCTGTGGTATGGTGTAGAGTGAAGTGTTAGAATCAACTGAACACAAGATGTCTGGTTTTGTATCTTTGTAGTTACTCCTATGGGTTCAAGCAGTAATCAGCCGCAAGAAATTGAAGAGGGTGAAGCTGGGTTTGCTCTGTTATTTCCCAAAATTGATGGGGTGAAAATTCATACCTTCCATTTTTCTAAAGACTCCAAGAACAGGGTCTTCGATGAAAGTAAATTTGCTGAGGCAGGTATGTCCTTGTTCTCCCTTTTATTTGGGCGTTTGTGAAGTGTTGTGTCACTCTTTTAGGTGCCAGTGTGGAACCAGCGGCTTCTGTGCTAGCTCCTTTCATAGATGTCCTGGTTTTTGTCTTGTTTTCCCCAACTGCAGTAATGGAAAGCCGTTACAAAAGGTGTGATGTATTAGTTGCAGAGAGGCCAGGATCATTGGACTTCAGGGGTCTTATTTAAAAATAAGAGGATGGGTGTTTGTGGTGTTGTTTATAGGTCTGAAGAATAACCCAGATCTCCGGGTGGTTCTTCTCTTTGGCTACAACTCGTGGAAGTCTGGAGCGACTCGATTTCTTCATCAAATAGTCAATCCTCTGAATGAGAAAAGTATCATCCTGGCTGGGGGACAAGTGGAGAGCTTTACATCACTGACCTCTGAGAAGTAAGTATCTTTTTCAAGGTAAATGTAAAGATTTAAAATGGGAGAAACACTGCAGAGGGCAAAGCCTTTTAGTTATGTCATACTAGAAAAGCCCTTCAACAGTAGTAAAATGATACTTTTTTTTTCAAGAGAGTGAAGTCCAACTGCTACACAGTGATAGAGCTAGAAAAGTCAGAAGCTTTGTGTGACTGCATTACAGATGGGATTCTGGAAACCCAGCTAGGAAAACTGTACTGCGACAGACTTATTACGTGGTTTTATGGCAGGCTGTGATTTCTCTCTGGCTTGTGGATAGTTTATCCCTCATTGTGACTGAAACAGTTTATGTGAGCATTTTTTCTGTATCAGCCTTGTTTTGGTTCATGTTACAGAGCGGTAGCCAAACTTGCAAACAGGACTGTAGCCTGGGAGCACACCTGATCTGCTGCTGCTCCTGAAGGATGTGGCACTTGCAGGGCAGAGATAGATCTCCCCCACCTTAAACCCCTTCCCTCCACTGGGATCCCTGCAGGGCAGATGTGGGCTCCAGCTGCCCCAGCTGCTTTCAGCACAGAGAGGGCCCTTTGTGCCATCTGGCTTGCAGGTGCCGGACTCCATAGTAACACCAACGTTTTTCTTGCACTTGATGCATACCAGTTGCTCCACTACTCCAGATAAGAGAGCTGACCGTATGTTAAATTATAGCTAACAGAGTAGAAGTAGGTAAGTGGTAAAACTACTGGGTCCTGGCCAGCTAAGGAGACTTAAAGCAACACGAATCTGAACCCACTACTGACTGCTGCCCTGGTTTGTTACGGAAATGCCGAGTGTCCTTCTGCTTGTCTTAAGTTTAACCAATAGTTTAGTTGGAACTTAGAGCTGTGAGAAACACAAGCTGCTGAATATGGTGTGTATTTGAAAGGTACGCTTGCAGTTAATCCCTGGTGGTGGATGCGAGTGTTTTTTCTGCTAAGAAAGAAATGGTTCTGACATTTGAACGCTTTGGCTTGGTTTTTAACTGCGGGTGGCTTTCAGGACCCCTAGGACGTGGGTCTGCTGTGAAAGCCGCTTCTGGCGCAGTGTAAGTTCATTGAGGTCGGAACGCTGTGTAACCCATGCCCGTTGCCTTGCAGCGCTCATGCCCAGCCCGGCGACGCGTGCGGTGTGGTGGGGCTGGCGTTCAGTGGCCCCCAGATCCAGAGCGCCACGGTGCTGTTGGACCAGGACGTGGCTGATGAGCGGACGGCAGACGCTGCCATGCAGCGCCTCAAAGCAGCAAACATCCCCGAGCACAACACCATCGGCTTCATGTTTGCCTGCGTTGGCAGAGGGTATCGGCATTATAAAACCAAAAGGAACATGGAGGCAGATGCGTTTAGGAAGTTTTTTCCAAACGTCCCCCTCTTTGGCTTTTTTGGACACGGGGAAATAGGATGCGATCGAATAGTTACTGGGAATTTCGTATTAAGAGAATGTAATGACATAAAGGATGACCTGCTCCATGGTTACACTACCGTTATGACTCTTATTCATCTTGGTTCAACTAAAGCAAACCAAGCTTAAATACGTTTTGAATGCTCCAGCGAGCTGTTTTATTCCAGAAAGCTTAGAAGTCTGGAATAGCTGACATCTCTCAGTCAAAGCCCTTTCCGTAATGTAAACGTCATTTTGGTAATATTATTGAACCTTGTAGTTGGAATAGATTCACTATGATAGCTGCGAGAGAGCTTTGCATTTTGTGTAATCCCCTGTACACGTCAGAATTGCAGGCAAATGATATCTGGTGGCATTCTGCAATTGAAGAAAGCCTCTTCTGAAATGAGAATAGTTTGCACAAATGGCAGTTGGAGTCCAAGTATCAACGTGTAGAAACAGTACTTCAATGTGCTCTTATTTCTGTATGTAAGACAGTCTAGAAAAATGACTGATGCATAAAATTCACCATTTCCTGGATTTTATTCCAAGAGAGATGTGCAACCTGCCCAGACTCGAGTCCTGTTTACAGAACTGAATGATTTTACTAGATAAAATGAATTAAGTTCTTTAGAGAAAAGTAAGAAAGTGCTCATTAAATAAAGCTGAAAATATGTAAAAGTGTCTTGCCTTCCCTTCTTGGAGAAAAAGCTCTGATGAATAGAAGTTGCCCAGTTACAAGCTCAACTTGTCTTACCATCTCGAACTGAAGTTCAGTTGTCCTAACTACATGGTTCAGAATAATAATTGATACTTCCCATGCACTGGCAGTTTCAGTCTGTGTATTTAAGTTTGCACAAAACTTATTGGTTACCTTTTCTTTTAGATTCTCTTGTAGTGTGATGCTCTTTTAGAAACTTTTAAATCCAGAGTGCTAAAATATAAGGCTACCTGGTATCTTTAAGTTAGTTTGAAAAGGCTTTTTTCCTTTTTGTTTGAGATTGTGAGCCACGCAGGTCCTAGCTATGTTCTCTTTGTATAGAGCCTTTAAACAAGAGTTGGGTGTGTTTTCCCCCGCGCATTTGCAGCAGTCACCAGTTTGATTGCTGCAGCTGAAATGCAGAATTGCAAAGTTCAAGTAAGTACATTCAGGTTAGTCTCAGTATAGCCAGCAAGATACTTGCTTACTTTTAAATTCTTTTTTCGCCCCTTTTTTTTTTTTTTCTTCACTTAGTAATAGAATGACAAGGAGACAAGATTAATTTTCACCACTCTTCCAATGCCATGCTGACCTGTTTTCAGTGTAGTGAAAGTCCTTAGCTGTCTGTTGTACAACTGAATAGCTCTATTTTGCTTTAAATATACCAACTGAGAGTACAGCTGCTAACTTTTTTGCCTATGTCTAGTTAAAACTTCTCCTGAATTTAGCCTAGGGAGCTAAAGTAGGGGTGTATCTGTCCTGAGAGTTAACCATTGGTTTCAGTGGCTGCTGAGCACAGAGAGCACTTTCCCATGGCTGTGTTGATGATGGGTTTTTAAATTAAAAGACAGAGGAGGAGCTGTGAACTCCCAGTGCCCTTCTAGGGATAGGAGATGAGTAAGTGTGGGTGTGAGTTGGAAAATGTTTAGTTACTGCATTTAGAAGGAAAGGTGTTTGGAAATGGAGTATACATGAAATTTAAGAGAAGCCTCTCAGTGGGAGGTGGATACATTTTTTTCAGCATAACCTGAATGTCATGTTTGGCCCTTTCTGTCTGCATAAGCTACGTGTTAAACGGGAGACAAAGAAATTGCTTCACTTCTGTAACACAGAGAGGATTCCTGTAGCTGTTAGCATATGTTGCAGCTACTCAGCGTGGCTACTAGCATAAGCCCATGAACTTTAACTAGCTTTTTGCTGTAGTAGAAGTAGATGAAGTGTGATCAACCACGTGTCCTGAACGACAGTGCAGACGTGTCCGAAGAAGCAGATGGTGAACTGCAGTGTTGGCACAGCAAAACAGGAGTATGCTTCAAAGGGCTGATTGTCAGCGAGGCCCTGTAGCTGCCCAGTCCTGTAGCAGAGGACACTTAAGAGGTAAATAGTATATAAAAGATGCTGGGAAGAGGAACCTCAAGAGCTTGCACCAGAGTCCAGGATCAGCTCTCCAACCTTAGGGAGCAGGGATGGGCCCAGGAGACTCCAGAACCATGCACTGCATGGCTGGAACTGCTACACTGTCTCTCCCAGACTGTGTCACGTCTTCCAAGCAACAGGGAGGTGGCGTAATAGATAGGACTGCAATGGCTGTGATGATGTGTTTTGCTCTCCAGTTTCCTTTTGCCTCCACACTGTCATTTGCTCTTCAACTTGAGTGAAACTAGAACACATTTGCTTAAGAGGTGCATGTGCCAAAAGGCAGAACATATTCTTAATCCATAGGAAGTTCTGCAGTGCAATAACTTAGACCTCTGTCGCTCAAAAAATAACTGATGTTTTAAAGTGGACAAAGTTAGTTAAATGAATATTCAGCAAAAGGGGCAAATGTAAATAGCAGGACTGCTCTAGAGATCATTATCTGCAGTTGCAGTGCTGACAGTAATATGCTTCCAGCAAGAGAATATAATGCCTAAGTGACTACAGCTGTGTTTTGGTTGTGTTAAGAAGAAAACCTTCAAAGTCACAAAACCTGCACAGAGGAATGATGTTTTTTCTGACAAAAGGTAAAGACATTCTTTTTCCACATGTTTTGAATGTGAGAAATGTTGCATTTTGCATTTTCATTCAGTGCCTCATTCAATTAAGTGAACCGTAGGTTTCAAAAGTACAAAAAATAGTAGCCAAGCAGTGTGATGTATAACCTTGTACTTGCACAACCAAAGCAGAAATTGCCAAACATAAAACTATTACTTTAATTATTATTTTAAAATTACTAATCCAGAACTCCCTTCATTATAGCATGTTTCTATAGTGTTCAGTTGTAAGAAAACGAGAATAATTTGAGGAAGACTCAAATGATGCTCAGTTGCAATGACTATACTGGCCAGGAAGCAGTTCCTGTTAACAACTACAGAAAACCACAAAGATAGCAAACTTGGGTTTTGTTACTGTGTCAGATGTGTTTTGGGCCAAGTTAATATTGGAACAGACATTACTTGAACAGATGAATGAGTCACACTGAATCATACCCCTTGGCAGGGAACAGTAAACCAAGGTATGGAAATGATGCAGCCAAACTTTGATTTTCTGTGTTCATCAGAGGAGGCTGATAATGCTAAACCACTACACCCCACACTGAAGTTTGAGAAAGTAAGTGGTTACATATGATTCTAAACTAATTTTTAGTTAAAGGTCTATCTCAGAACTCACTCAGTTTCATTACTCCCTCTTAGTTTATTTTTGTCTTTCTTAAAAATGGAGAATTTCTACTAGAAGTAACTGTAGGGGTGTTCATTAGCTTTTGTGTAAGACACTAACTGGTATTGAGCTAAGTTTTCTGAACCCCTAGTGTCTGGCCAAACGAGACAAGAAGTTAAATATGCCCCTTTGCCACTTGACTGCCTACTTCTACTTTACTCAGTGGAGCGATACCAGAAAAAAACAGTTTAGGTCTGGAAGTTTGCAAAGGTCAAAGGTTTGTTTAGGTCAGAAGTTACAAAGACAGTAAACATGTGGATCTAAATGGTCTTTTATAGGGTGTTTTGATACTATAATCTCTGAGCACTCTGCGAACATCAAGAAAATAATTGTTTCCCCTGATTATTTTTCATTGTAGTGAAGTTTTTCTTTTTTTTACTGCATGTGTCTGTTTGATCTTTAAAACATATTAAGAATAGAGCAGTTGTATTTTGTGCACACAAAAGCAGATAAGATAAGCATTCAACTCTAAATTAACAAGTTTCTTACTTAAAATTTTTCCTGTTTTGAAGCCCATGTGTCAAGAGGCACAGGCTCCAGAAGAGGCTGTTTCACAGGGCTCCAGATTAGCCTTTGACTAGGTGTGCAGCATGTTAAACTGAGCTGACTTGTGGAGCTGGGGGTGGTGTGCCTTGGTCGTGTACCCTAGTATTAGGTCAAACAAATAGAAATTCAAACACTGTAGGACCTTTGTGGTGGTTATTTTATGCCTTCCAGCACTTCATAACAATGCAGGGTATTTTTCTAGACAGACAACTAACAGCTTCAGTGAGAAACCAGAACCTTCTTTGCCAAAGGAAAGCCATAAGATAGGTTTGGATTATTCAGAAATGGTGTTACCTGGATACTTATGTTAGAATTATTAGCAGAGAAATAGCCAACTGGAAATTTTTAAAGTGCTTTGATAATTTAGGGGGATTTGTGCTTTTAAAAGAGAATTTATAAATTGCCATCGTCACACTTCACACCTAGACTCTCAGTGAGGTCAGCAGGTAGCACAAACTTCTCAAAACAAATGTTTCAGAGCGATTCACATCACTGAATCAGTGGCAGTCATGTCACCTTATCAAGTTCCATTTGCACATCTGTAAGGGTTAGAAACAGCTTTTTTTTAAAATAAGTTTATCTTAGCTGAGTTGTCAGTGTGGCAACAGTGAGAGCAAACACTAGACCCCTCAAAACAGGAATTCGCCTGGAATCTCCAGAAGTGGTGAGAGTGACCAAATCATTTGAAACAGTTGAAAAAATTGAAATTAGTTTGAAAAAATCTGTGATGGAGAACATACAACCTAGATTCTAATCACAGAACCGTGTTAAAAAATGCCACCAGAGGATGCTCAACTGCGTTTCTGCAGACCGTCATTTGCCTATACAAAAGTTGTAGTCAAAATATCTTTACTTAGAGAGAATAATCGGAAAACAGTCTCTTGTAATGCACATAAAATAAGAATGTTGGAGTATTATACGAACTGATAAAGAGGTATTAGAACTTGGCTGTCTTTTAATTTGGGGAGTGGGAATGGCAATATCTTATTATTTCAGGTTCTACAGCTGCAGGCTCTGTTTACATGCCCTTAGCTAGATTCCCAGTGAAAGGGTTTGTGGAGCATTGGTCCCAAACACAGAACTGTGTGGCAACCTGGCTCTCAATATTTCACAAAATTTTTATGTGGTACTTTGCTGTCAAGAGACTGATCTCACACTGCATACAGATTATGCTGGACAGGTTGCAGTCGCAAGAAAAGCTGGAACAGACTTTGAATAAGCACAAGCAGATAATGTTACATACAATTGAGAGAAAGGCTTTAGGATGTGTAAACATCTTTAGGCTTGTACATTTAGGTATTTTTGTTTGCTCATTTTCACCCAAAGTTCGCTGCAGTACTTTCTTGAAAGAAGCTGGTTTTTTTCAGTAATCTTAACCACAAAAATTTATGTCTACATTCTTTTGACTGTTCCATATAATAGGAGATACAGGAATGTTCCATCTCTTAACATTTAAGTATATAGATGTCAACAAAAGGTACTGTGACTGAAAGAGGTACAGTGAATATGTGCATCCTGGTAATCAAAAGAATATTGCCAGAGAATCTTAACACAATTTAGTTTGGTTTTTTTTTTTGTCCCAAACTCAATTCCCAGGCATACAGAAAGGTCTTCATTAATATCCCTGGGTTTGAATATGGTCGGAGTGCAAGTGAAAACTCATCCAAACTAATCCACAGTCTTTTCAGTTTTTACTGCAATTGGCTTGATGCCCTTTAAATCTGAAAAGATGCTAAATCCCAAAGGAACATAACTTGGGGGTTGTGAGTTTTTTGTGGTGTTTTGTTTTGTTGTTTCCTAATGTAGTGTCCCATGTTAAATCCATAGCTACTTTTGGCTAAAGTTTTCCTTCTCCCTGGGCAGTCCCTTCTAGGTACTTATCTCCTGATACAGAACTTGCTGAACATGTAACAGAAGTTTTAAGCCTTTCAGGTAAGGTCACTGCTTTCCCTTTCTGTCTGGTCAGTTCAGTAGCTCCTAGTCAGAACACCTACAACTGAAAGCAGCGGCACAGGCGCAATTTCTATGGAGAGAGTTCTCCCCTATTTCTTCTCTGTTTTCTGTTTTCAATAACCAACTCATACGATCAGAGCCCTTCTACTGCCCTTTAAAAATGCAGAGCCAGGAGGAATGTAAGGGCTTTTTTGTGCAGTATATTGAAGGGGTCGTACAACAGTGAAGGTACCTTTAAAATGGGAAGTGCTACCAACTGGACTTCCCGTTGGTCTTCCTGCTTAATATTTAACAAGATAAATCAAAAGACCATGCAGCACAGAGAAATTATCTTATTTTCTTTCAACAGCCATTTCTCCTTTCCCTGTACTTTGCCCCAGTGTTTGGACCACTAATGACAAGAAAAATTATATACCGAGTAACATTTAAGCAGCCTCTTACTTGGGTCTGTAAAAAGTTGTCCTGATAATGGCTGGCATTTCATTCTGCAAGTGATCAAAAGATTTTGGCAACACATGAAAAGATCTTTACTACTAGAGTCTGGAAGGAAAACATGATCCTCAGGTAGAAAAGAATTTTTGCCGGAACACTATAATAAACTGCTGTGTAATCATATTAGTGGAGGTTCCTAGGAATGAATCTTTTCTGCTTTTCTTCCCTCCATGACCTTTCAGCTAATGCAGGGGTAATTTCAAAGATATGAGAGGTTATGTTTCATGAAAATGGGAGTCAAGCAGACAAGGGAGAATGCATAACTCATCCTTGTGTATGCACCTAACGCTTTTTTAGACTCCAGTGACTCCAACCAGACCTCATCTGTTGGAACAGGTGCTTCCTTGGCTTTCACTGCTCACAGGACTAGCTCAATTTTGCAAGCAAGCGCTGCTAGAGTGTTGTACCGTTTTATGGAATTATACGTAACATTGGCTACCTTGTACTTTCTGTGGTTTGACCACCTTACAATAAGTTTGTAGCCTGATCTCATTTTGACCTGAATGTCATATTCACGAAGTTTGTGAACTGAAATAATTACTATTAGAAGCTGAAATGTTTCAAATCCAATGGTTTTGAAGCCATCTGAATCACTGCTAGGGTTTCACAAACCAACTTGTGTTTAAACATAGTTTTGGTTGATTCATCCTCACTTTTTGTACAAATTATTTCCTGAGTAGTGGAAACAAGATTGGTAACAGGGAGTAACTATTCCATGTCTGTCTAGAAAGCTGAGAGTGATCTAAGAGTTTGTAGGGTACAATTTCAGTCCATGTATTTCTTAGATCCTCTATTATTCCAATCCTGAATTTCCACTTAAGATGGCCACAAGCCTTTTTCTTCTTCAGTGAAAATGGTATACCAAACTTTAAGTCTGAATGTCCCATGATCAATAACATATGGAAGTTACTTATTTTCCCTGAGGCTGTGCAAAGTACTTGAGGAAATACTGATTCTGCTGTAGTTGCCAGTACAGCTACAAATCTCCTGAACTCTCCATTTAATAGCGGCATGTCCCTATGTGATGAACAAACACTTTTATCTTTCCTAGCCTTTAAAACAATATTATTAGCTTCCTTCAGAGCATCTGCTAAAGGTTTGAAGTCCAGAAAATAACATGTGAGATTAGTTAATCTGGGGAGAAAGTGATCTTTTACTGCTTTGTATGACTTAATCTCTAGATCAGGTCCTTTACTTGATGTGGTGCCCTCAGATTCTCCCTTCAGATACTGACCTGTAACTTGGACTCTAAGTTCTCTGACATAAGTCCTCAGAAGGTAATGTATTTTTCCATGTTGTTTTCTAGTAGCTATTAGAATGTTTTTCTCTTCGACTTTTTACATAATAGACTGTAACAGCATGTCTTGTCTTCTTTGTCTTCCTGCACTTTTGAGTACATTGATATATAATACACACTTTTTTTTTTCTGACATTAGAGCACATAGTAGACACCCTACCAATGGAAGTTTTTTCAGCATCTTCTTTGCACCTGTATTTTTGCACACCTCCAGACTGTTTATTTCAGAGATAAGAAATTTGCATTCTGCATTTTCTGCTCTTTCAATTCATGAAGGTTTTTTTAATTAATTTTCTCTTCAACACAACCTTATAAATGCCATGTAATGAGCTGCTATGTAATGTGCCATTATGGAAACATGTCTGATTTTTGCTGTTTTCAACCTCCAGTGCTAGAAATGACTTGAAAAGAAAATGGTTCAGTTCATGTTTTCTATGTCTCTGACTAACTGGGCAGTCTCTTTGTGTTGTCAAGGCAGAAAGAGAGATGGACCATGTAATTTGGCCTCTCTTTGTCCAAGTGAGAGAATCCCATAAGGAACCAGACAGTGATATGCAGTATACTGGTGTGATCAGCCAGTGGTTAGGTGAATCAAACAAACAAATCTTTAGAGAAAGCAGCACTTGTTCAACCAAGACACCCACTTGGAAAGTATTTTGTCTCAGAAATGGGCCCGATGAATAAAATATCTGACTTCTAGTATTTGAAATAGCAACTAGAAAATTTAAGGCAAGGTATAAATCTCCTTCAGTAGTGAGATTTTCAGAAGAAAGCAGGACAAAGATAAAGCCATCAAGCCAGGTGTCTTGCTTAAGAGTAGGGATGTATACCAAAAAAAGGGAAAATGCTCTCCCTAGTAAACTTATTTTAATCATTACCAGTCTCTTTTTGTAATAGTTTTTAATTTGAATTACAGTCTTGGGCCAGGAAGCTGGCCAATATACTAGCAGTAGTACCTCATCCTTATGTTTTCTTACTGTAAAAAAAAAAAAAAAAGTCAGTATTAGCTGGAGAAGGGTTGTTTGGTTTTTTTCCCCCCCTTACATCTGCTAAGTGTATCTGAAACAAGCCAAATTCTGGACATGTGTCACAGGTATAAATTTTAAAACTTGAGTCAAGACAGGCGTCAACTTCTCTGGGGCAATCCTGTGATAAAGGACAATCCTATCACAAGCTCACAGTATTTTACCTCATGTTAAAAAATGTATGATTATCTCCTATTCTCTGTGCAGTGAGAATAATGTTGTGCTTCCCATGCAGTACAAACCAAAATTATCTCATGCTTCTAGCTGTGCATTATTGAAAACAGTAACTTCTCATGAAAAATCTCACAAAATTCAAACATAAATTCTGGTGATGATAGTGATTTCTGTATAATTTGATAAACTTTTGAAAACATATAGAAACTGTCGTAAGTGTGACCATTTCTCCTTCTGTCTTAGTTCCAGTCTTCTCCAGCGTGCAAGTAAAGCCTCCTATTTCACTCTGCTTGCTTCTCTCATCTTGCTTACCACATCATCCTCAACCACTGCATTCTTAGGGTTGCTCTGCATGTTGTTTTCCCACCATTTTTCCACTCTAATGCTTCACTCTGTTATTATTTCTGAAATATAAACAAAATACATGCTGTTAATTAAAGAAAACGCTCTCCCCTGCTTTCCTTACGGAGTCCAATCTTTTAACATTAAATGTACTCACTGTTGCAGCCATTGCTGCTTGTAGTTTCAACCAGGCTGGCACCACACTCTGAAGAAATTGTCCTTGAAAGGGAAGCTTTCCTTGACCATAAAACAAAAAACAGACAACAGGGAGGGAAGAAAAAAACTCAAACCACACACAGAGTGAAAAAGGTTATCAGATAAGAGACAAATTAATTGTATGATGCCTCCATTGAAAAAAGTGACCTGCATCTTCTGGAATTATGTTCTAATTAATACTCAACATTTTTGAGAAGTATGTATTTGAGGGAGAACAACAGAGAACAGGGAGATCAGAGGCAGGAACAGCACTCAAAACTGCATGGCTCTTCTCCTGAAGTTCATGTTGCTGTTTGTCTGGATTCTCAGGTCTTTATTTAAGCAATTAGTTACACCACAAAATAATTTAATTTATCATTAACTCTTAGCATTTGGAAGTGAAGTATCAACAATGTGATATTTTGCACACTTTCCTGAGGAGAAGCAGATCTTTTAACTAGAGCTGATCTCTTGCAGTCTCTTTCCCATTCTTTTAATAGTAATAAGACATCTGCTGTCTTGAGAAGAGTCATGTGCTCCATTCTGTCCAGTTTGTGTCCTGTGGTGATGCAACTCCTCCACAAAGTCTGTTCTCTTGGACAGCTTAAATTACTTTATTCCTAGATCCTGCTGTTTCAGCTGGCTGAGTTCCTGTTCAACACACACCTACCTTGCAGGTTATCTGGCATTTCAACAGGGACTTACAATCAAGTATAAAAATGAATTGCAGATTTATTTTACTTTTCTCTAGCTTTTTTTTCTGTTCCTCTAAACTGTGTGTGTGGCAATCAGGCCTCTATATTGTTTTTAAATAAAAGCTGGCTTATGTGGAACCTATAGACATCAGCCACCTTTCTTCTTCCAATAACCCTTGCACTATATGTTTCTGGAGAAAGAAGGCCAGATGGACTTCTACTGATAGGTTAATTGCTTGTAGCAAAATATGCCATTTGCTACCTCAGTAACAATGTAATAGTAAGGATTCTTGCATACTTTCTTGTTTTCCCAGGTCAAAACTTGTAAGTTTCTGTCAGGGTTTGTTGGTGGCATACGTGTGTGTTTGTCTCAAGACAGAGGATGGCTAGGTCTGGATTTCCTCTACCTCCATACGCTCTGCTCTGCTGGTAACAGGTTATGCAGCTCTTGGGCCTAAAGCTGCACAGAAGCCTACTCCAGTCCAAGATACTTTTTTCAGTACAAATCACATGCATAAAACCAGTTCTGATATAAAATATATATGGATACTTGTACACTCACAGTGTAAATATTTGACTAGCTTTACTAAAATACAATTGTTGGCATGATGCCGTATCTTCTAGTAAATCCCCATGGTCAGAAGTAGCAATAGTTTCATGTGCTCAGTTTTTACAGGCCTGTAGCAAACAGAACCAAGCATGCTCTTAAAAGGTCAGGATTCCCCCTTTGACAGTGAAGCGACGTGGATTGTCTGTGAAACAATACATTCCTGCAGTAAACTTGAAAAAGTAACATAGGAAGCTAAAGTACGAAAAGAGGTTTTCACACAAATTTTGGGTGTGGACCGTACTGGTTTTAGGGTTGCCAACATGATATAAAATTGTTTTACATGACTCATCTCTGAGGAGACGTAAAAAGATAGTGTTTTCTTTGCAACAACAGTCGTCATCTTTTTTTCCAAAAGTAAAGCTATGGTCTTTACTATCTAAGTAATCAGATCCTATCAACTTGAGGCTCACTCGGATATCACTGCAGCAGTAGCCTTTCCTTCAGCAGGTTCCAGCAAGAGTGGGAGGTTTAACCCTAGACCACTGTTTATCTTTTCCAGTTTTAAGCTGCTTTTTTTCATCACCAGTCCTTGACTACTTCTCCCTCTTCCCTCCCTCCCTTCTCTGCTGTTCCTTTCACTCAGACTGTCAGTTCCTTTCCCCTATTTTTACTTTGTTCTACTTTCCATTATTCTCCCTCTCTAGACACTTCAAATACTGTCTGTTTCATCATTATGTTCCTCTCTCTTTCTCATAGGTTTGCTTTTCCAAACCATACCATCTTGACAAATCCCAGTAAATAATCAAATACAGCATGAAATCAGCTTAGCAGCAGATTGTTGGTAGATTGGAAAAAAGCCCTTGGCTGATAAAAATGTGATGACTCAGTTAAATATAAAAGGAGAATTATTTCTCACTGTTCCCCCAGAGCATCTTCTATGCAGCCCATTTCTTTTACAGGTTACTTTCACTGTTAGTTATGATTTAGTTTTGTAAGCAGAGCAATGAAGGTTTCCACCCTTGTATGCTGAATGGATTTGTTTGTAGGGAGCATTAATTGCACTTGGACATTGCACTGGTCCTGAAATCTGCTCCAAGCAGCCTGAGAGGAAGAAAACTTGGATGGAAAGGAAGGGGGTTACAAGTTATGACTGGGACAAGAAAATAGTGTTGTGATTTCCTATATCCTAAAAGAACTGATACATAATTTTAGGGATTCAGTTTCTCTATCCTAAATTGCAATTAGTATCTCCTCCTCTGCATCCCTCCAGATTGCATCACTACACTAGAACTGGAAGAATCACAAGAATGCTTACTAACACACAATAGGGGTGAAAAAACTCTTGGTTTCTGTTGTGGCTTGAGGCTTGGAATGGGGGCGTGACCTTCCAGCAACTGGGAGGACCCCGGGTGGGGGTGAACCATTGTATTCCCTCCCCTTCCCACACACACTCTGATAAGAGGCAGGAAGTGGGTGCTAACTTCACTCGTGCTCTGCAGCTCGGAGAGGGAAGGTGTCTTTCACTCCGTGGGACCCTGGAACCATTTCTGAGGGTTTTGTATACATTTTTTTTTGTATTTTTCCCTAATCTTTGTATATATTATTTTCCTTACCTCCCTTTTTTGTTTTCTGTTCCTTGTTAAACAATATACTTCATTTTTTTTTCCAAAGTGTCTCTCTCTCTCTCGGGGGGGGAGAGGCGAGTACATAGTTGTGTTCCGTGTGGGTCCTGCCCTGAAACCCTTTTTACATGGAACCAGGAAAGTTTCTAATTCTGGATCAAGCATATTTGTTAATAAAGTGTAATAGAGGAGACTTGATAGCACAATATTTCTCTTAACACTTTAAATTAAATATATCCTGCCAAGAGGATAGGTCAAGGATGATGCAGAATCTCAACCAACCCCTTACAAGCTCTAGTTCTAACCTCTTCCAGAATGTTATGATACCAGTGGTAGATCAAATTTTAGGGGGAAAAAAAAAAAATCAAAACTGCTAGCAATAATCCTTGTTTATATAGCTGGAAAGAGAGGATTAGATCAAAGTATCCATTTTAGACTCCTCTTACATATTGGTCACTTCAGTCAAGAGTTGACTTTTACTTGTGTAGTGTTTCTTTTATTGTAGTTCTTTAGCAGTTGGTTGTGCTACATTAGCTTCCTATGTGTAAACGTAAGGCAAAGACAATTTTTAGCCAGTTATGTTCTTTTCCTTATACTAAAGAAGTTGATCATGATTTTATGAGATTTCCCACGCTCGACCGATATGTAATATAGCTTCAAGAGCAACTATGTTAAGACTGAGTTGCTGCCCTTGCTACTTTTCTAATAAAGAGGCCCTATTACTTGTTTTGCCAGCTAGGTAAAGCTTGAGTAAATTAATTTCCTATAAAGAAACAGTGTACTTGACGTTCATCTTCTAAATGTCTAACAAAAGACTTGTGCAGACCTGTCATTCTAAGCTTCTGTACTTTGCAATGCAAGGCTCTTTGACCACAAAACTCAATAGACTGTCTCCAGCCTTTCCCTAATTTTACTGTATGCAAGAGGAAAGGGATTTTTTAACAGATTACTCTCTGAAGACTTCTTTTCAGAAGACTCTTTTCTGCTCTCTGAAGACTTTTTTTTCACTTCTTAGAGACAAGCTTTATTCCTAAAGAAATACACTCCATACCAATATAAGACTTGACTGCATTTTTCTTTACTTAATTTAAAGCTGTATTCTATTCTAATACCTTTCTAGTAATCAAGCAGTGTTCTTTAGTGAACAACTGCTCTGGCATTCCACTGCTAAGACATGATTCCTTTAACTCATATGACTAAGGGGTGAAGGAGGTGGGGGTGGGGGACAGGAAATCCTCTATGACAAGGTTTTTTGACAGAGACTTTTATCAAATGCTCTCTACCTCTTCTAAATATATTCAACTATGGGAAAAACTGACATTCAATGGGTTTCCATGACAGCATCAGAGGTAAAATGAGACCAGCTGTTCCAAAGGTTGCTCACTGAAAGTCACTGATCAGAGAGGCTGATTTGGCAATGTGATTATGGGAGAGCAACGAACAGAATTGCAAGCACCTTAGGTTATTATAACCAGGGAGAAATGCAGTACAGGAGAAGGACCAAGAGGCTGCAAGAGTGTGGTGTGATGGCTAAGAATCACAGGGTCTAGTAAGTTGAGGCATAAAGGCATAAATACATAATAACAGTATATGACAAAACAAGCTCTCACAAGATGTGCTTGTACCCTAAAAACAAGAGGGGACATAGCGCTTGCCTGGTGTAGATAAATGCAAAGAGTAAGCAAAGACAGCAAGTTTGGGTTTGCTGTAAGGGTACTGATACATGTACGCACCAAATAGTTGACTTAATCCCAGCAACTGCTTAACACGTTTTCATTCTAAGTCTTAATATGCCTAAAATGTTACTAAAAGCAAACCTGCAGTACTTGCTGCCTAGCACTGACATTTTCATGCTACTCAGACATGGATATCCTGGATAAATGACTTAGCCATCTACTTTGTTCTAGATGTTTGTTTTTTAAACATCTGCTTGGGATTATTCTTTAATTTGATTCTTAGTTTTCCTTTTTAAACCCAGAGCTATAAGAGAATTGGGAGCTAATGGCACCAGTTGGTTTGGCTGCCAGTTGAATGCAGTGGAACAGCTTCTGATCCCTAAGCGCTTTTGTAATTTGCTTCTACTTCTCAGTCTTTGGACAGCACAAGGGTTGACTAATGTTCTGAAATGTTAGCATTAACTCAAGATAGACCATAAAATCTCTCAGAAAGTGGTGTACTACATACATTTTTTACAAAAGCGACTATAAGTAATAGCTTAGAAAAGTCATTGAGAAAACTACAAGCCAGAAAGTAAAATGTTACAAACAACAAGTTGAGACATTCACATTAATTACGCTGAATAACCATACAAACCTTATGGATAATTCATTACATACTTTTACATTCAAATAATTAGTGCATGATTACCAGAAGAAATTTCTTCTTGATTAAATAGCTTCAGCACTCTGAAGCACTTTTACCTGCAAAGGAAGTAGAACGCTCCAATTACAAGAACTCCTAGAAGAAGTAGGGAAGCCAAGAAAGCTGCAAACAGGTCACCTTTTGTTTGGGACTTGATGCTGGGCAGCAAAACTTCCTCACAACGGGCTCCTGTGTAATTCTCAGTACACCTGGGAAAACATTTATTTGGATTTGATGGTGACTTGTCATCTAATGTGAAAAGCACAAAGGCTTCTTTTGCTCTTAAGTGGGGAGAGAACTTGTTATAGCATAATTTGAGGTTTATATTCGCTTCACAGCAACTTTTCTTAGGGAATTTACAGTTGCCTCATATTTCTGGAACAAAGGGAATCTGGCCTGTTGGGCATCAGGTTTACATTCTGATCCATGCTTCTTTTATATATTAAACCATATCTTTCTTCACATATTCATTGGATTAGCAATATACTTCACAATGGTGTACTTTGCAGTTAAATCTGCCTCTTCTGCTGGTAGATTTATTAATTAAATCCACGTCTTTAGTGTTAGCTGTGTTATCCCATGGGTTCTCACACAGCAGTCATGCTTTCTTTTCCCCCTTTCACATAACTTCATAGCTTTCTTTGTTGAAGAGCTAGTACTTTCAGCTAAATAGATCAAGGAAATGGAGATTCACTGAGACACAGTACACCCAAAATTGTGTAACTTATTTCTGCAGTGTAATAATTCATGCCAGAACATCCTCCATGCTTGGTGATGACCCTCTCTTGGACAGACCTAGCTAAACGCCTTCTCTACTATGCTTATTTTATGTTTTGAGCTTCTGAAGAAAGGATTAAAATCAATATGGTATTTTACCATGGTAAAATGGTACGATATTTTATTTAAAATAAATAAAATTAATAGCTTAGTAATTCATATTGAGTCAAAATTAGGTAGGTTGAAGCTAAACTGACCTTCCTTTGTCTTACATTTTGCACTTACTCTGCTAACCTTTCTTAAGGTATTTACTGCGTTACAGAAAACGGAAAGCACTTCATTCCATTACTACATTCCGCATGTATCTTTTATATATGTAAATTTGCTGCTATTTGTATCGCTAAAGATCTTGCTATTTCTGGCACTGAAGTCATAATAATCTGTGACATAAGCAACTTCATGCTCTAGCTGAGAAAAACGGGCTGAACTCCCTAACATACTTGAAGTTCTCAACTGCCATTGGCATCCGCAGGGTATCATTTCAGATGAGGGAGAAGGCGGCAGAGAGGAAAGGAACTGCCAGAAAAGGAAGATGTTTAACATGTCTAAATACGACAATGGGATCACTGTGAGCACACCAGCATGCATGCTTGGTGTGATAGGGACCACTATTTCAGTACTACTGGTCTAAACTATTGCACAAGAATTACTACAGTTTCTTTTAATTCTTTGACTTTGGAAACAAAATGGGAGATTTAGAAACTAGAAAAAAGATTTAATTATCATCATATATTGGAGCTGTGCCACTGATGAAACAGCCACCTTCTACTAAGGACAATGTGAGACTTTTTGAAGTTACTGTGCTTGACTGCTGCGAGAAGGAAGGTTAGGCAGACTGCTCTGATTGCTTGAAATAATGTTCCAGATATTTACTGTAACTATAGTGGCATTTCAGTGGCCTATTTCTGAAATACTGTAGATTACCTGAAGAATAGAAGTTTAGTTTGAGTGGGACATTGTTCCCTAGGAAGTGAGGGAGAAATGCTTTGGAGAGCTGAATAGAATAACACGGATAGAAAATGGAATATAAAATTCATAATCTTGAATACCAATGAAAACTGAAGAATAATGCAAGGCTAAAATGATGCAGGAAGAAAAAATAAATGGCTTTTCACATCAAATTAAGGCTCATGGAAAAGTTCTAGTAAAGGGAGTAAGTCAGTAGCCTAAAGAGAAAAATGAAGCAGAAGGAAGAAAAAACAATCCTAGCTGAGAAGGTTTGCTTATGGGAACTAGGTAAAAGGCTAGGGCTAGAGAACTGTTGTGATACAGGAGAGTGGTTGGCATGGACAGTGCATGGAAGCCACATTCATGTTGCCATGGGAAAAAAATTGGAAATGTGATGACGGTGTAGCAAAAAGGTTCCGGAGATTGTAGCCACTTTCTACTAAATAGCAAACAGAACTAGATCCTTTCGGTAGTCACAAGTCCTTGAGAGGGAAAGGAGCCAGAAACACTATAGCAAATATGTCATCCAAGGTTAGAGCAAAAGGAGGAAGACCTACGTTAAGAAAAGCATGTACAAAACTGAAACATCCTGGATGAGACTATTAATTCCTCCCAGATGTAACAGAAACAAGTTTTACAAACATATTTTCCATGACTTGCCAGTTAGATACTATCTGTTTAACTGTGTGCAGTGGATTAGGGATTACAGAGCTACCCATCTACTTTCTTCAGACTGACCTGTTGACACACTTGCTCAGAAGTGATTCCAAACAATGTAGAAAATACTGTCATATTACCTAAAAATGACAGACTTTTTCATAGAAACAGGAAAATTGAGACGAAATTATAGCTAATGTGACCCTACCAACAGCCTCTGCTACAGTTAGGGCATTTCTGAAAACCCAGATGTACAAATACTGGCTTGCACAAGCTTTTCTGAAGTCATCAGTGCTAATGTATAAACAAGTAAAGGACCCTATAGAAGCGACTGATGCTTTAAGACAACTAAGAGAGGGGGAGGTTTCTACTGAAAGTCCTTTCCTAAAATTGGTGGGAAAGCAGCTAAGCAGACTTCAATAATTAGCAGTTTAACTGACTCAGAAGAGCTGTTTATCCTGTTGCATTGCAGAGCTCTAGTAATTTCAGTGGAGTTCCATACACAGTGACTGCGGGCAAGACAGAAGTGGTCTCTAACAAGCATGTGAGCTGTGAACATAATCCAGGCTGATGGTATCTGTGTAGTGCACAAGTTGAGCATGACACATGCAGTTGTTAATATGGCGGACAACTGTGCTGTGCTTGAGTAAAAGAGTGCAAAAGGCAGAGAAGCCTGCTTCTGGGCTGTAGGAATAGGGAGTTACACCAGTTAAGTCTTGTGATCTCTAGGCCAGGTGTTGCTGTTCCACATTATCTGCACGCTATTAGCCTGCTGTTTCAGCAAATGCTGTCTGCTGGCTTTCAACTTTCAATGGTCCTACTATGTAGCCTTCCAAGCTTGATTTTTAAAATGGAAATAAAGGTCTTCCCTCCTCTAGGAAATTAAATTCTAATTCAATCAGAGTTGAAAGACAACAGCCTTTAAATGTTTGAAGAAATGCTGTGAGACCAGAAACTCCCATTTTCAGAGAGCATCCAGACTTCTGCTTTCCTACATGCCTGCACACACATGCAACCATGCCCACAGCTCTTCTCAGACGAGATGAGCCAGCCTTAACTGTTGTATACAAACTTACTATAGGATCTGTGCTGGAGACAAAACACTTAATGTAAAGATATTTACTGAATCTTTCAACATAGGATATTAAAGCTACCCATATCAGCATCAATACAGGGTGGAAGGAAATAGGCTGCATTGGACAAGATGTCAGGAGATGACGAGCAGGTCTGCAGTTACATTGATCCTTTACAAGTGTAACACCTCTTCAGTAACACAAGGTATTACTGCTGTCTTGTTTGCAGGTGCAGTTCAGGAGACAGTGCAAGTGATCTCCTGCCTGTCTGACTGATGTAAGAAGGTAGGATAGGTTTCCTTCTCTTCCAGACTATGGTGGGTGTCAAACAAGTGTCTGACAGACTTTAAAAATGGAAGCAGGGTTTGAGTCAAATATGCACACAAACTCCCATTGCTTAGTATTATGCTATTAGAGCCTTGACTTTAGTTTTAATTTATTTACCCTTTAGTCAGGAAGAACCTGGATGCTTCTTGGTATAAAAATTACTTGCATGTAAATACAAAGCTCTAGCAGAAAAAGAGCTGAAAAATTATCTCCTTGTCAATGCACTTCAGATTACATGGCTCATAGCTTCAAAAATCACCATAAATTCAGTCGGTAGCAGGCTCCTAAAAGTTGTGCTAATCCATACACTAGAAGGGCATCCAGTAAATATGAAAAAGAATTTAAAGCCAAAGTGAATAAGCAATTAAGAAGGCTAACTGGAAGCCCTAAGCAGCTTTTAGAAGTTTTGTATTCAGAGGAGTTTCAAAACTGTTACTCTTAAGCTGTATTCATATACACAGTACAACAAAACTCCTGCTACTACTGGAGAGAAGTTGAAAGAACAGGCTATTTTCCCCTAGAACTCCCTTAGCTATGTGTTTATGTGGCAGACTTTACCATATCTGGCAGTGATACTAATTCTGGTCAGTAATACTTTTCAAGCATGTAAGATAATGTTGAATTTTATGTCCCATTAAAAAAAAAAAAAATTATTGACCTTTTTTTGGCTATACTTTTGGGGTGCAGTCTAACTTCTGGTCCTACCTTTCAAGCTAAAAGCTGAATTGAAAAACAGTAATGGGACACCATTTTCAGAAGAGCCTGGGTTATGGAAATGTACAATTTTGGGGGCAGAGAAAGAAGAGAAGCCTAGATGAGCGGGAAGCCCCGCACTGGCAATGTGCAGTGTGTATACTCCGAAGGCTTAGCACACAGCAAGTATGTCACTCATGGGGCCACTTGAAATCTAGAAGGACCCATCTCAGAGAAAGAGCCAGACAAGGATGGAGTATACAGAATGTGATAGAAGGAGTCTGAGTGGGATTTACTGGATTAGTTTAGGGAAGGTGGAGATATTTGATTAGGGTAGAAGCAAAGAAAGGGGAAAGTGGAGATATACTTCAACAAAATGCAGGAATTTCAGAGGGGAGATTTCAAGGTCTGCCTCTGTTCCCTGCAGTACTCAGACTGAACATGCTGCCCTCTGCAGAACATGATCCCTTCGTCAAAATGAGAGTGTTCACTATTAATTTCTATGTGTACTGCCCTTGGAAGCAGAGGGAGTTGTGTTTGGGAGGTCTTACAACATCTGTATTTTGTCTGAAATGCAAAAAGAAATCTGTAACATGTAAGACAAAATGGAAGTACCAGAGCTTCCCCTCTGACAACAAAATCTTCATTTCATTTTGTGCTGCATGAATTAATGATTATGGGAAGCTGTGCATTGGGTGCTGAGGCAAACAGCTTTCTGCCTCCTGCTTTATGATACACCTGAGGCAGCCACTTTTCCATCCTTCTCCATTCTGCCACATGCTTATTTAGTACATCTGAGCATTGCTGGGTTTGAAGCCCATCTTGTTTATGGTGACAGGTGCACCTTTTGCTCCTGAGAACATTAACTTGTTGTTAGGAAAGGAACGAGAGAAGACAGCAGCTGAGCAACTTCATGTTTTAACAGACATCAGCTGTATTTAAAATCTCTTAATGTTGCAGAGGGGAAGGGGTCAACTAAGGTTTGGTTTCTAATAAATCTCTACCTTGTGTATATACCAATTTTTGAATGGGAAAAATAACTGAAATTCCAAAAGTAAACAGTGGCTTTTAATTTGTTAGCATGCTACAAAATACGTATTTCTAAAGAATGATGCAATTTTCCTAATGACATTGTGAAATTACTTCTGATGTTGCTGCACTGGACTAGTAATCTGGACTATGTTTAGCAAAACACATTTGTGTAAATAAGTAGCCTGTCAAGGCAGATGTGTTTTAAGGTATTTTTACAGTTTGTTAGTCTGTTCTCACCTCATTTGTCCCTTTTAATCAATGCTGTGCTAATGACCACTCAGCCTTTGATTCTAAAACTGATTCAATTCTTCTGTTGGAGGGAGATGATCATTACAGAACACTTGGAAGCTCCGGGTGAGACTTGGCAGAAACCTGCATCAAAGTTGCACTTTGTGCAACTGTGTGATGGTGCCAGTCTTGAGGTTCCAAAGCACCAAATATTTTTCTGAATTCTGCTGAATAGTGATGAATTTTTTCTTGTTTCTATTCACATCACTGCCGATTACTAAGATATATGTGTGTAAACAAAACCTTTCTCATCTATAATTAGCCTCCTCTGGCTGATTAAGGAACATGCTTAGAATGAGAACATGCTTAAATAGAATGCTGCTATTTAAATCCATCTAACTGCATAATCAACCACTAGCTACAGAAGAAAAATACTTGACAATTTAAATGCAATGAGATTGCGTGAGTGTAACACAAATGCTCTTAAGATGTTACTTTTCTGCTTCAGCAGATTATAAAATTCTCTAGTATCTGAATAATAATTTCCACTTTTAAAGTGATAATTACACTGACTAGCTTGTGCTCCTGAAGAATGAACTGTTCTGAGTAGCTGTTACTTTGTATTTACAGCTATAACATCAAATATACCTTCCTCATTACACTGTCTAGCAATAGTTGAGGGGGTACTTTGAAATGGTGTAACTGATGCTTTTCAGTCTAACCTGTTTTCATGTAAGTATTTTAATATCAGGAATATGGGATTCCTTCTGGAAAAAAACATGCATATTTCAACACAGTTTACTTTTTGTGTGTGTAGTATTCATTTTACATTGCATAATCTTGCAAGGTTTAGCAGAATAAATCATCATACAGCACTTCCTAGCTTTTTCCTCCCTTCTTGATCCGATTGATGGTATGACGCTGGGCAGTGTGCTTAATGACAGTGATGTGCTCTGTATATTTTTTTTCAACGAGCATTTACCACAAAATTTCCTCTTCCTTTCTCATCCAGGACATGAGTTTACATGCTCAAGTTGAAAATGTTTAAATTGAACTGCCCCAAACAAAATAAAGTAATACTTTAATTAGGCATGTTAGAAAAGATTTTTCCTTCAACTGTTTCATCCAGTTATCATTAGTTACAGCTCAAAATTGAAGACGGAGCAGAAGTGGCCGTGGAAGAAAGAAAAGGTAGTATCCTTAAATGTATGTAATACGTGTCTGAATGCCTATTATAATGTTAAGTAAACCCATCAGAGTAGCTATAATTTATTTTGATGAATGATAACGCAGAACTAGTAAATGCAGAATGATGAAAATTTAGAGTTTAATTTAGCATCTTCTTAAGTCTTGGTAAATGAGAAAATAAAAGGATAGGGCTGTTATTTATGTAGAAAATGTATCCACATGCAAAAGCAGGAAGTCCTTCTTGTCCAGTGTGCTACATGGGCTTCAAAAAGAAGAATGGCACTGTAAAGCTGCCCTTTGAGTATTTCAGTGAGATTCAGAGAACAGAGTAAGTCTTGAATTACATTCTTTTTCCCTCCTTAAAAGATTATATTCCTTTTTTGAGCCTCATTTTGTTCAGAATTTTTGCAATACAGTTCACCTGTAAGAAAAACTGGGAATGTACTTTGCCTTTCTGAATGCCTCTCCTACAGTCTTTGCTCCAGGAGGCAAAGGGTTCCATTATGTATTGTAATGAGGAGAGGAAATACGGCTCTAAATATAGGTGTCATCCTGAATGCATAGGTGAGTGCTGTGGCACCCATCAAACAAGTATACGGATTTATTTTTCTCATATTGTCCTGCCTCTGCAAGCTAGGTAAGTAATCTGAGCATGAATTACTGAACTTGGAACAGCCACAGGTAATAGGTATTTTCTTTTATATAACAGTAATTTCTTAAAGAAGCAAAATGGAGAAATAGTCTATAGACAGCCACTGTCCAGTACTTAAACAGACAAACTACTTTCACTGACCTGCAGAATGGACTGGATACAGTAGGAATCATATAACAGATCCCTCCATTTAGACAAAAAGATCCGTAACTGGTGCCACAGAGTTCTTCATGATCTTAAAAAGAAGTTCAAAACAGAGAAAAATAGAGACTTATGTATTTTTATCAATAAAAGGAGATCAATTATGCTTTTGGGGAGTGGGGGTGGCTTCCTTAAAAACAAACAAACAAAACCCCAACAAAACAAACAACCACACACAAACAAAACCACCCTTTGAACAAATCTGGTATCAGTCTTGCCTTCCAGGCCAGCAACCTAGAGCACTATCTATCTTGCAGAATTATTTCATATAATGATATGCAAAAAGAGCAAATTGATCACCATATCAGATGTGAGGCACCTACATTGCATGCATAAATGCAAAATTTCTCTTGCAGTGAGAGGAACTTTTGAATTCTCTGTAACTTCTTTTGCCTTTCATGACCACAAGCCATAGTGAGTAGAATGATTCACCTGATGGCTTGTACAAAGTCAGGTTTGCCCTGTTCCAGGGCCACAAACTATCTTTAGCTGAACTAGATTCTGAGAGAGAACTGGAATCAGTACCGATAAACAGAGAACATTCTCGGGTGTGGACCAGGATATTTTGAGACTGCTTCAGACTCTATTAAGAACTGAATTATAGTGCAGGTAGAGACTGCCATGTTTTCCCACCCCAAGTTTTAACAACCAATGGAGGTGCTAGGCTATGAAGTGTCACTTATGTAGAAGACTGCCTGTTACAACATAATTTCCAAACATCTCAAAAAGGCTTTTTCCTAACGCAAAAGGCTTCTTATATGAATTCTTAGTGTTAAACACAATTAGGCATTCTAAAACCCCAAACAGAGGATACTAATGTTGGCACTTGTAGCAGCAGTTTTCCATTTTATGCTTAAAAAGAGTAACTAGTATTTCACTTTTTGAAAGCAGCCTAGATTTGGAAGTTGGGCTGCATATATTTATGATGCAATTAATGTATCAGTAACCTGTTTCATGTATATATGTTCATATTTTTATACATGTCTTCAATCTTAGGAAACCACAATATGGCAATCAGAAGAAAAACATAGCAGTCTTCTGATACCACAAGTGTGAGCATCATGTGTTACCTCACACTTTAGGTGTTGTTTTTGCTGTTATTTCTCCCAGAAGTTCTGCAAGTAAGAATTCTGCTGTCTCACTAGACACATGTATAGAAGATATGTTCTATACAAAATGTAGTGTTGTTTCAGTGGAAGCAAGATTTTCATTTTCTTATTTGTCCTTCAGGAAAAAGAGTTAGGGTTCCCCTTTAATCCTGCAGAAAAAAGTGAGAAGTGTGGCCATAAGACATTCTACCCTAGAGGAAGGTTCTACAGCTTTGTATTTAAAATACACCTGACTTTTCTAAGAGTAGCAGAAAAGATTAGCTACTTCTGCCCTTGTGTAACTGAGACACTGATCATCCCGCTATCCTCTACGCCGCCTCCTGTAATTCCACTCTCCCATCTTTTCACCCACTCTTCCATTCCTGCGGCGACATACTGACAGAGGAGCGCGACTCAAGGCCTTATTTCAAGACAAAGGCTGGTATACCACAGAGCTCAGCAGGAACTCATGTGATCAAAGTGCTAGCATCCCAATGGTAACTGGATCTTTTTGCACACGTGCAGATAAATTAGAGAGCTGGAGAAGCGGGGTGGTAAGGCTGGAAAGATTGCTCGTGCTTGACCTTGCCGCACTGGCTCAGGACGTGACATCACAGAAACGCATGTTGTGCCCTACCTTGTTAGAAGTTAATGGAAATTTATTTTATCTCTGAAGTTTTCTCTGTGTGTCTACTGGCAACTAATTTACTGTAAGCTCACTACTAAAAGACTTTTAAAAATACTTGTCACGGGTAACAGTATAACTGCAGTAGGAAAAAAATGGTAACAAAAAAACCCAAGTGGGTTTCTAAACAAGAAGAAGAAATTATTTGATTTTAGTCTATTCAGACATAAGAATGGAATTTCTGTGACAGTGTAATTAAACTGAAGGCTGCATCCTTCCTTAAAGGAAGAAAGGGCATTGTATCAGTGTATCAGGGTATCTATACAATTAAAAGAATAAAGAAAGAAAAAGCAAAACTCTCAACTTTGACCTGTTCTCGACTCTATTAAGCATCTGAGGGAGTTAAATCGTGTAGAAATTTTACCAGATGGAAAAACAAGATGATAGAAGATAGGCCCAACAGAAAAATCCCTTCAGGCAGTTTGTGGAAAGCCTTCAAAGAAATTCTCATGAGAATTAATAAGAACTTGTTAACCTCCTTAAAACCCTGCCTTATGCGTTTCTATTTCTTTTCTTCATCCTTACACAAAAATAAGCCTGTCTCACACTGGCAAACTGGTAGAATACTGACGAAAATGAAATGCCTCAAGTCATTCAGGTCTCAGAACACTGGGGAGAATGACTCTCACTGTCGTGGTGTGATCTGTGTCTTAAGGACCAGCTTTTGCAGCCCAACTAGACATTTCTCGTCTGTCAAAATACCTCAGGCACCCTGTCTTAGGCCTACAGTAGAAAAGTGAGAGAGATGGAGAGAGAGAACAAAAAGTGCCCAGGAAGCCTTCGAAACCTTTTTTATTGTAATTACAGACAATTTCTTTATAGGCTATTTCTTTCTAGAGCTAAACTTCTTTACAATGCTAAGGGAAAAATGGTAACCTTAATTTTACTAGTCATGAGATCTTTTAAGAAATGTCTGTATACATGTAGATCAGGTGCCCCATTTTCCATCCAATTGTGCTTCTCATTAGTTCTATGTTGTGTATTAATACCTTGTCACTACTTATGGAAAGTGCCAGAGTAATACAGTACAAAATAGATGACAGAATTATGGAAGAGAAGAAAAGAAAATTCAGGATGCTTTAATGATAAAAAAAAAAAAATTCTTAATTACCAGTATTAGTGGGGTTTGCTACAATACAAAAATATCTATTATTGCACTCCATGCTCTCTGTACTGACATGCAGTAGTTTGTATGAAATTTGAAAGCTACAACTCGGCATTTGTAGCCAGGAAAGTACAAAGGCAACAGTTTATCCCTTTAAATGTATAGTCAATGATGCTAAATGGTATACTGAAGAATAAGAAGGGGTCCAATACAAACCCAAACTCAATCACATTAGCATTGGTGAATGTGCTATGATTTTTTGTGAGGTGAGACAATACATTATATTAATCTAAAAATCCAAATTTATACTTTGGAAGTGAAACGTATACTACATTCAGACTACCATAATCAAGATAGAAAAGTTTAACGAGTCAAGTGATGATGGGCAATTGTGCTGAATGGTGTTGAGTATGAATTTCACATTAAAAAAAACAAAAATAGAAAAGATTGAGCTTTTCCACTAATACAGCTGTAGAAACTATATCAATGTACGCTCTACATAATACAGATATGTATTTTTGATATATCCTACTATGTGAGAGATTAAATAAAGAGAAGTAGGACACAAAAGTTACTTCTATAAAAAGTCGGGGCTTGGTGGGAGAAGTGAAGAGGAATGAAACAAGATTGTTCTTTCTAATGGTAGACTGTGAATACTTAACACAGGCAGAGGTAATATCAGCCTGTATATACACTGATTCTCAATTATTCTTTTTGAAGACATGTACAAAAACCTGTCCCTAAACTATCTTTTCTGTTTGGATTTAAAACTTTTGTAAGGTGACTCTGCTGTCTGTCAAAAAGAAACACAAAGGCAGGCTCAACACCACCTTAACCCCCTAAGAACCAAGTCAGCCTTGATAATGCACATGTTGACTTGGCTGTCTTGCCTAGTCTAGAGGCTGTAATACTACAGACTGCCTAATCCTGGAGTCTGCTAAAACGAAAAAGGGAAGGGTGAGGAGTGAGAAGTGTTGGCGGAAGATAAAGGGGACGGATGATACATGCTTCCTCACTCATAAGCAACTTTGGACTGCACGCTAGTCAGTCGTGAACTGTGAAATAGTAGGATTGATCAAAGCAAACCTCTCCTTAAAGAATTTCTAGCACCGACTGGTGAACTCTAGTTTGTGAGACTAGCAAGTGAGGACAGCCCTATGGAGCAGTTGTGACGATCCCAATGGCAGCTGTCAGCATCAATGCAATTTTAAAGAATTCATCCAAGTAAAGACTTGGAAGAAATTACCTGTTCGCATATTATTCCGACAACAATTTTTATTCTTGGTCAGAGGCTATTCTTCTAAAACGGCACCTAAAGACAAACATGTAAATTTAGCATGTCATTTTTATTCCTAGTGACTTTTTTCCCCTGAAGAAAAAGCTATCAGAATGCATCTTTCAGTGTTGCTGCTAAGACATTTGTTGCACTTTGATAGTAACGTTATGCTGTTATACTAAATTTATATTCCATTAATTCACAGTTCATGGCAAACATTCAAATCTGCTGTCAAATTCAGCAAACTCTTAAGGACAGTACTATAGAGTAAAACCAAATTCACATGAAAGCACATTTAAGTGATGAAAATTTTTTTCAAACTGCCATGCTTAGTCAGAATTGTAATACCTGATGCTTTTAGGCAATTTATTGTTTCTGTCTAGCTAAAGTAAATTCACATTTGTACCTTGAAAGAGAGCACATACAACTAAACTGGTCCCCAGGCTGCTAATTACTCAGTCAGTTAAGATCTTGGTGGTAGAACTCTTATATTTCACAAACAAGAATTTACCAGTTTGTAATTTCTGAGAGAATGTGTGTGTTTCACCTGAGTGTTGCTCATGTCTGGATGCCAGGTGAAATTAGTAATATAGGCCACGAATTTAGTAGAACTCAGCAAGGTCAAGATTTGTACAGTTATTTTTAAAATATGGAATAGAAACTCTCTGCCTGGACCAATCTTCACTTGAGATTCCTAAAAAGAAACTTATTCTGTAGACATGCCAACTCTATAACTGTCTAACATTGGTATATTCTGTTTCCTTGGAAGGTGTAGTCACTGTTTACTGTACCAAATAGGTTACTGAACAAGCCTAACGTGATAGAATTTATCTTTCAATGTTTGCTCTTTTTTTCCTAATTGTACTTTAAAGCACACATAAAGTAAATATTTAAGAAAACTGTCCTATATTGGAGGAAAGATTTTTTTCCCATTAAACGATCAAATAAAATAATCAACTTTACCAGAAATAATTGCCTGTACTTCCAGATATCAGTAATAGAAAGGCAAACTTTCAGCAGAGGCCCATTTCAAAAGGTACAATACATTTGTACTTACTGCATAAGCAGACAGTTCTGTTTTTTGTGGGACCTCAGATGGCTTCCCTAGCTCTTTAAGTCTCCTGTCCATAAAAGAAAATCTGAAATGGTAGTTCCCTGTGATACTGGGCTGTAACAGCAAGGTCCCCACCCAAAGGCTGTCCTCTTGGGCTGTCCCATGGATAGGCAACTTCACTCACTTTGTGTATACAACCAAGTACAGTTAACATAGCATGTGGCACAAAGAAACAAACCAACATGATTCACTTCACAAGAATCCTCTTTTTGAAAAAGAAAAATAATCCTGGAGACGGGTTATTTGTAGCAGTCTGGATTCTGTACGTGCTGACAAAAAGGCTTCAAATTTACATATAGTGCAATGTGG
The DNA here is from genome assembly GCF_000691845.1 of Merops nubicus. NCBI lineage: Eukaryota > Metazoa > Chordata > Aves > Coraciiformes > Meropidae > Merops > Merops nubicus. The sequence continues at coordinate 4,299 of NW_008614036.1, read as the reverse complement.
GTGAGGTTACAACAAACATGCATACAGAGGTCAAGTACAGAATAAGGTAACACACCGTGATGCTTACAGAATCACTTGTACATTTTTCTAGGGTTACCAGTACAATTTATTGCTGAATTTAAAACATTCACTGAATGTAGCATATATAAATTGTATCATAAAAATATCATATGCAGCAGTCAAAAATCTGACTTAAATTTGTATTTTACTGGAGCAAGCAGTCTTTTTAAATTTACTTTCCCTTTTTTCAGAATGATCCACAAAAATCATATAATATCCAATAGCTCTAATAAGAGAAAATATAAATAGGATATATAACCTAAATTATAAATTTCAGCCTAGCTCCTTTACTACATTTAATTAGGATATGGGTCCTTAAAAAGACCAAATTACTTGATTTTGCTACTGCAAAAAGCAGGCTTTGCACCTCCTTTCCTTCATCTATTGTCAGTATGAATCTCACTGTCTTCCTGGTCTAAGTGGAACTTTTCAGGAGATAAGTAAATCCAAGGATCCAGCAGAAAATTCCTTACAGGAATCTGATAGTTTTCTACTGCATCGGTGTGTTAAATGACTGTGCTATGTTGTTTGGACTAGTATTAATTGTTACATACACTACTAGATTTTCATAAGCTGACTGCAGAGAACAGTTTGAAGGTGGCTATGGAGCTACCAATTGTTTATTTTCAAACTTTGTTGCCTGCTTATTCAAGGAAGCAGGGAATGGTGAAGGAAGGAAGTGAAAATACTTCCTAAAAAATCCAAGAGGATGTATGTGCATATGCATCATTCTCTTCTTTAAGTTTTGACAATAAGTACCACCATTTGGGTCTAGAGATCACTTTCAAAAGAGGTATTGCTGACAATGTTCACAGTTGCAGCTTTTTTTTTTTAAAAAAAAAAAAAGAAAAGAAAAAAAAGAAAAAAAAAGAAAAAAAAGAAAGTAAATCATTGGGTAGTCAAGTAAGTGTTTTCCTCTGGGGTGTTTGTTGCACCCTGAACAGAAGTTCAAGTATGTATCAGTCTCCTAAAAGGAGTAAGCTGGACTCTATTTCATTAGAAAAGTAAGATGATATAGTGTAAAAAAAAATGAAATAGATACATAGCAGAAGTATATATGTATAGCAGAAATTGTTGCTAAACTCAATTCCAACTCACATCTACCTGTGCACTGAACTGGTACTAAAAACACAAGAGATCATTTGTGCATCTACTTAATGTTTTTCAAACTCAGTGTCTTCTTTTAAGATACCGCTGTAGGCTGTGCTCACAGAAGCTAAGAATCCAGTTCTCTGAATGCTCAAATGTTTCTCTTGCATGCATCTTGGGAATTTTTGAAAGATTACTTTGTGTATCAAGTTAGAGTATTTTAATCTGAAATTTAAAATATAGCCCGTTTTGCTCTGTGCCAGTTTGGTGAAAAAAACTTCAGATGAGTTCTACCCTTTTCCCCACAACTTTGTCATTTAAACCAGTATTAATAATAACAGTATATTTCATGCAAGATTACTATTTATACACTGAAGTTAGGTCACCTGTGTATACCGCTATATATTAATACTATTTCAGCCTCTTCCATTACTGGAAAGTCCCAGGCATCTTTATTTTTGTAGCTGGAATCTATTAACAAGGGCTTCAGTTTAGGGCAGGATTTAAAGCCCACATTTAGAGTTAACCATATCCTAAATCACCAAGTTAAAGCCTGTTCAAGAACTTTGCTGAATGAAGCATGAACTCTCTGCATATGCGTGTCACACTCAATGCAGCAAATGTGATGGCAATATTGGGTTACTGTTCTGTATTAGACAAACCACAGAGTAAAATGAGCCACACAAGAAAATCCCTACACCCTTATGCTTCTTGGATACTAAAACACTAGGGTAAAGAATACCTTTTTTTCCCTGTTTCGCTAATTGTTGGATTGCTGAGCAAAGCAAGCACTCCATCACAAAACTGGAATGGTTTCAGCTTTTTAGCAAAAATATGTGCTCATATCTGGCCATACTGGTGGCTGATGGAACAAGTCTTTTGAACTCATTTGATTTGTCTTTAAATGAACCTGTGCACTTTACTCCCCATATACTTAAAAAAGAATCCTTATTGCCACTTATTTTTGTGAACTTTTAATGGCTAACTACTCTGAGCATCCATGAGATGCAGTACCCCCCCCAAAAGGTGGTAACTGGAAGTCTTAATGAGCACAGGCAGATAAGAAGAAAGCACTGAATAATTATTTGTGTTTTGCTTTATTGTTCTTTGCTATTTAAACATTCTTAAAATTAATCTCTATATAAACTCTCCCCCAAATTAAAGATCATTTCAGCCACATGCCTATTTCAAATATACATTGTTTGTTCATTTAGATTAAGTTGCACCTTACAGCTGTCTTCAATTGGATTTTACTGCATTATGTGTTGTTTTTTAAAATCCAAAAGAGGTAAAAATCTCATTCTGCCCCAATACCAAGCTCAAATATTTGTGCTGTGAAAACAAAGAAGGGGAAAAAAAATTAAAATGGCACTATCTCGTTAGTAGGCTAATTAAACATAAATTTCCTTCTGAGATGTGTCCTTTGTCAAGCAGTTAGTAGCCTCTGCCTCTTATTTTCTTGAAGAGCCAGGAACTGTCCTGAAGTCTGTTTGAAAGGAGTCTGTTTATTTTCTTTTCTAGGTGATAACTTCTAATTCATATGAAGCTCATAACTTATTTTAGCACAGAAAATCATTAGGCATCAGAAAAAAAAAATAATCCATCAAACTATCCGAAACAAATGGAGGTCTCAATAAGGAGGAATTCAAGATATTACAACATATTTTGTGTAAGGACAATGTTACACACTGGAAGTTTCTTTTAAGATAGCCACAACATGAAGGAATTCTAACAATAGACAGGCATGAAGGCAGATGCCAAATAGGTCAGAAGCCTTGACACGCTTCTGATTGACAGGTGTTTTGAATACAGTTGTTCAAAATCCTTTCCACTAATTTTCCAAAATGACAAAGTCCCAATGCCTACAGCAAAAATGTAAAGTCGTATTTTGATTTCATCCATTGAAGTATGTCTAGGATTATAATACTAAAACACCTGTTAATACTGTTGTCTTGATATTGAATGACAATATCAGACACTACAGTAAATTTAAAGGAAAACTTAACTCCTAAAATTTCATAAGTAGTTTGCCACTAACTGCGAATTCTCCTCTGAAACCCCAGTTCTACTGTATGAGATATTAATACAGAAGTTGGCAAAGCTGCATTCCAGTTATGGCCTGTCAGATCTAACTACTACAGCTGTACTACTTATTGGTAATTTTGCAACAGAGGTTCCAGGTTTGAGCCTGTGTGTGGTTATGTGGGGAGAATTAATAAGTTTTCAAAAATCACTGTCATGCTCGGAAACAACCCCACCCCACTCACTATTCTTTCAATCTGTGTGCTTACTGATTTTATCCATAGCACTTTCACTCCCAAGTATCGACCCTAAACCCTCTATCAACTGAGATGCAATACAATTTAAAGGTTCTCACTGCATCAGTTTAATTTTTACTCGTATCTCAGTGGTAGATAGAGTGTTCATCAGAATGTCAGCTCTCAAATGTCAGTAGTCTCAGATGCAAAAATCTGAACTCAGAAATTCTGTATTACAAACTGGTGTACAAGGAGACTTTAGCACACAGACATTTAATAAAACAGGCCAGTATCAATTAAGTTTTGGGATACTAAAAAATATCTCTCCCAAGAGTTTAGCTATTTACTTTTACATGTTAGTCATCAGGAAGCTAATGTAACTAGTCTTCATAGTACTGATGTTGATTTTTTTTAAGCTAAAAAGCATCCAGACAATAACTGATTGCTGTTCAACACTAGCTATTCCACAGTAGCTCAGCGTAGGGGACAGAACTGTTAAAACTTGTATTTCGGTTTTTTTTTTTTGTTTTTTTCATTTTCTGTTTAAAGCACACTCTTAACCTTCGAGGGGGTGTTTTACTTCCTTTTTTTTGCATTTAATTTTGCACCGAGTTACTTTGCTCTGCTTAAACTACATCTTACCACAGCAAAGGGGTATTCTTAACTCTGCTGGTGTAATCTTTCTCAGACATGCACCGGACAATCTGCTGAATCAACGTAATCTCTAATCTGCATCGTGTAATCTCGCAGCTGCTCTCCCCGCGCGCGGTTACGTAATCCTGGCGTCTAGAAAAAAACCAAACCAGAGCCCGGAAAGCACGGGCAGAGCCCGGAGAATAACCTTGTGCCACAGCACAGTCTGCCCGCGCCGCCGGCTGCGGCCCGCGCTGCA
>NW_008614035.1:0-10781 GCF_000691845.1 Merops nubicus | reverse complement strand
TCTCTTCCATGTGCTTAGAGATGACTTAAGGACTTGAGCATGATGTGGTAGCAATCCAGAAAATGAAGTTTGTTACTTGTAACATAATTAATTTTTCTATTGGAGAATAAACTGTTCTGCTCTTCCCAATATACTTTTATTTCTTTACAGTATCTTCAAGGTCTACCTGTTGTTTCTTTAAGATTTTTTTTTCCTTCTGAGGACACAGTGAGCCAGGCAACTGCATTTCACAGCAAGCTGTAGTTCAAATTCTAACAAAAGGTGAAGTAGGCCATGAGTTATGAAAGTCTGTAAATCATTGCCCCAGAAGTAAACAGTTCTCCCTTTTTAGCACATGACTTCAGTGTTTATGTGTATTTGTTTTCCTAGAAAGAAACTGTATTTTATATTAAAGATATTTTTCAGTCATCCTGTAGGCTTGGGCACTATGGGCAGTTTTACTACCCATGAGTTAGGCAAGCATATGTACACTAGCTATAATCAAAAGTAGAGCGCTGCAGTAAGTTCCAGCTAGAACTGGGCTGGGGTTTAAGTCTCATCGATGCCTCTATGTGTACATACACCGCTATATGATTTGAGCCTCAGCTGTAAGTGGCAAACTATATGCTGGGCCATTTGGAGACTTCTTTTCAATCCCAGTTGCCTGGGAACCTTTTTGTTTGTCTCCACTTGCTGTGGCAAACAACCTTCATATCCATTAGTCATGAAAAGTAAACAGCTAACTTAACTCAGGCAATAAATCCAAATAATCAGTAACGATAGTGGGTGATAAATGTCAGCAAAACTGATATTTTATTAGATCTGAGTTACTGAGTAACACTAATGTGCAGTGAGTAAGGTCCAGAGGTCTGGTGAGAACAGCTGACATGAGACAAATATACAATAACTTATTTTTATCCCTTGTTTTTTCAGAAGGTCTAGAAATGAGGAAAAGTGCACTGCCTAACTCTTAAACACTTGGATTTCACCTGAACCAGCTGCGTATCTGTGATGTGTGCCCCAGAAGATGTCCAGCTTTAGAGCATGTCTGTGCCATATCCATACCAGGTGTCAGTGCACTTGTGGCTGTGGCTGCAGGCATAGAACCACTGCATCTCTCAGGGCTCCTGGTTGACCACGATACTGCTGGTCACTCCTATGTTCACATCTTCAGATGCATATGAGCAGGATTTATGCTCCAGTACACCTGAAAATTTATTGAGCTTTTGCATCTGAATTACTTGCTTTTGAAAATGCAACCCCAAATCACATACCTGCTTTAAACTGGCAGAAGAAAGATGCAACTAAAGCGTACAGTGGTTTAAACCCAACAGCTCTGTCTTCTTGGTGGTCTTCATAACTAACTCTTCCAATGCTAGCTTTATGGGATAAATTATCCACAACCCCTACAGCACTTTGTCAGAGTCCAGCATGCTTTTGAGCTCTCTGAGCCCCTTGTTAAAATCCAGTGACCAAACATTAGCCATACATCTACATATTGGCCGTACACCCATACATTGGCTGTACATCCATACACTGACCTTTACTCACCACTGTCTTATGCCACTGCTTGTAGTGATGCAAAGTAGCCATATGCTGTTATTGAGTCTGCTAGCTATTTTAAACTGTTTTTTTCACTAGCAAAATTATTCATGGAGCAAAGGAACAACTCAACCTTTATCCCTGAAGCAGTTTCCTATTTTTATTATCCTTAAACCTGCTCTAAACCCTTTTTGTCCCTAGCAGCTACTGTGGGATATATCCATCTCAGAAGGTGGATACACAAGCAAACAGACATTCAGAGCACTCTGCAGTCTGTAAGACAGGTCATCATGGGTCTCCTTGCACTTGGACTCATGCTTCTCTTGGGGAGGTAGAGGTGTGTTGGGCAAGGATGCAGGCGACCCTGAAGAGGAGAGATGGAGGGGAGAGATCAAACCTCAGTAGGAGGCAAGTGTTGCAAGTCTTCTGAAGTGAGGCTGGGATCTGAAGAGATTGAAAAACAGCTGGTGCCCTGCCTCCAGCATGGAAAAGCAACCCTTGGTGCTTCATAGGAAGATGTGGGAGCCTTTTTACAGTTAGTAGAACAATAAAAAACCCTGAACCACAAAGATCATGCAGCCTCATGCACTTGGTGGCCCCAGAAGCAGCTCTGTGTAATGAGAAGTGCAGAGAAGCTGTGTGTTGCTGTGGGCCCATCTGTGAGTTTCAAACCTTCCACTGAGTGCTTTATGTTACCTGTTCATTACATTACAGAAGTATCACATAATGTTAGCTTTACTATCTTGTTTGTTATCATTGAATGCTTGTTTCCTTGCTCCAAGATAGAAAGGCTCTCTGAGATGCTGCCTGATCTACAGCTCCTGCTCCAGAACATCTTCTTTCAGACCCCGTGCCATATCTGCTATGAGGATGTCATATCTCATTAACTTATATATCATTAACTGAAGTGACAGGCTTTTTCCAGCCATTCCCATGGGCAAACACAGAGGAACAGGGTGCTTGCACCTCTGACTTTCCAACCACTGGGTTATGGCACTTGTCTGAGAGGCTTTCTCTGGGTTTCACATCCTGTAGAAAGGAAAATGTTCCTCCTCCTGGGAGGAATCTAACCTACTTCTCTTTTCTTATTTGAATGCATGTAACTGTAACTTTCAGTTGTTACATGTTCAACATTAAAGAGCTCCTTACTATCAAAATAATTTCTATTTGCTCGTTCATAGAGTATGCAATTTTGTGAGCTAGATAGATTGGATTCTTAAGTCATCCCTTGTCCTATATGTTTTTTGAGACCTTGAATAATTGTTGGGACTTTTCTGCATTTTGTCTAATTTTTCAAGTTAGTTTGGAAAGGTTGTCTTTCAGAAGAAGGCAGAAGTTCAGAAGTTGTCTTTGTGTTGATAGCAGTATCTCCACCTGTGCTCTCCTAGCACTCTGCTTATATAAGACAAGATTCTTTTTGTTGATATAACCTGCTACATCTCATTCATTCAACTGCTTACCAGAGTCCCTAAGTGGCTACTTCTTTCTGAAACACCTCCTTCCATTAAAGGCAGCATCCATTCTGGGGTCCTTGGTTGACAGAAATATGGTGTAGTTTATCAAACAATACAGAAACCTTGGTAGAACAACCTTGAATTTACAAATTTCTCTCTGGCAGTTTCTCCAGGTTTGAATTTTCTGTTTCTCCAGATAATTGAAAGATAATGATTAATACTGGGCTAAAACAATTGGCTATCATCTCACTCTGCTCTAGACAGCTTACTGTGGCAGATCTCAAAAGCTACTGTGAATGGTGAGTTATCAAGTGCTCTTTTCTGATCCATTTATATTTACTAAATTGGCTGCTTCTAAAGCAATTCTTTGTGGGAATGGTGCCCAGGGACAGTCTTGGGCAGCTGTCTGTCTGGCAGGCTCCTATTGGTGTTCTACCAGCTGAGCCTTTTAAAGAGCATCACAGACATCAAAAAGTACAATTTAGTTTTGTTCAGGTGCAGTTCCAGATGATGAGGTAGCTCCTAAAAGCATCACAGAAGGGAGTGAAATAATCTGCTCACTTTCCTAGAGGAAAGTGCAGTGACTGTTTTGTCTGGGGGCTGGTTCACTCATGCCTCCCCAGGACTTCTCAGTGTTCCTTAATGCAACAAGCCATAGGTTCAGTTTCCTGCTCCCATCAGGACTGAAGCAGCAATTTAAGAACTTTAACATTTGTTTTGGTGAGAGTCAGTATTAGTCTGATGTTACTTCTTAAACAGATGCATCATTTTAAAATGAAAATACACTTCTATAGAAAAAAAAAATCATCTAACTGGTGCAAAGCATTTATGAGAATTAGTAAAAAACAACAACAAAAAGTGACACAAATGTATAACTTCCGTGCCCATCACACGTTAGTATAGTTAGATTAGAACTGTGGTTTAACGTTTCAGAAAGCCCCATTTCAGTCTTACCGCCTCCGTGTATCTGACACAAGTATGGAAATCTCCACACGTTCCCCAGCCCCACGGCAAATCCGACACAGCTTAAAATGTACTGGAACTTATTGTCCCACTTGGGTCTGCCATCTTCTTTAGGGGTTTCGGGTGGCACTGAGAAATCTTTTGACATCTTAATGAAGTATCCTTGGCTACTTAGCCCCTTTCCCAATAAATGAGAAGATGCTTCAAAATCTGTCTCTGCTGAAGGTTTTATGTGGGGCAGCTGGAGGATCCTGGAAAGAGAGGTGGAGCTTTCTTTTTATGTGATGCAGAGGAGCGTCTCATTGCCAAAACCGCAGTTTAAAGACAAAACCAGGAATTATTTTTATAAAGTTACCACTCCTGACTTTTTTCAAGCTCCTTCTATAGTTAGAGAACTTGGAAATATGTTGTTAATGGGTAACTCAAGATCAAACAAGATTTTCTTTTCTGTTCTCCTTCTGTTCTCAGATACTTTCAGAGAAGTGTGACGCTGAATACAATTAAAAAAAAAAAAACTTTCACAGGAGACTTATTAAAATCGTAAAAGACTTGGAAAAATCTCTGCATAAAGAGTTGCCATTTCATTTCATAGCTTGTTAATAGAGTAAACAAGCAAAGACAACTTTTGCAGATGCAAAAAGTAAATAAAACAAAAACCAAAACCAAGAAAAATGAGACTGTATATGTGCAGACATTGGAATTTGGTCCATTTTCACTACAGCTGCTAGAGGTTAATCACCTCCCACCTGTCAATGAATCCCAAGTGACTATTTTTATTGTTAATTAAATAGTTACTGATGAATGCAAGAGCTGAATGCTTTCCTTCAGTTGAAAGTATGTGAGAATGTTCTTCTGTTGTCTGACAGTTATACCAGGGTTTTGCTGTTTTGCATGCCAAATCAGTTCACACTAAACGGATCAGCCAGTCAGCTTGCTTGCTTCAGGAAACCAACACATTATGCCTGGATTCCTGTTTTTGGAATGGGAAGATTATCTAAGTGAAGATGGATGTTTTTTTTCCTTCTCTGAAGATATACTACTCTAGAGTACATATACCCTAAGTATCCCTATTTCTTGTAAGTGAGTATTTGGATTATAAGGGAGTGTCAGGGTGTAAACTGAATCAATCTTGTCTTAAAAGGTGGGTATAGGAAGAGCTGCAAAGTGTTACAAATGTATTGCCTGTGTACAGGGACAGCTGGATGAAAGAGCCACCTATCCAGAGGGGACATATGCACTGTCTGCTTCTGGGATTCAGCCTGGGTGCCCCAGTGGTGCCACTTTCTCTCCTCAGTGACCACATAAGGAATGGGACTCCTGACTGAGCTCCTCGGGGTCACATGAAGGTTAGAAGCTTGAAATAGTTGCAAGGTAGCTGTGCCTGTGCATGGTTCTGAGTGTATCTGAACTAGAGCTACCTACCTTGATTGTGACAGACTAGGACAAGAAGTTTTGCACTGCTTGGGTGTCTCGGATCCCCCACCAGCATGGATCTCCCAGGCAAGTGGTGCACTGCTTGCTCATGACTGCCAGAGAGAGCAGATTTTGCCATTTCCTGAGCTGCTGCTGCCCCTCTGCAAGACTACCTCTTCTGGCATCAGCAAAAGCAGCACTGTCTGCTGGGAACTTGGAATTAATAGGCAATTAATAAAATATCCATAATTAGAAATGAATCAAACTTTCATTCTCATACTTAGAAATGTTTTTATTAAATATTTTAAACTTCTGCATGAGACAAATAGTATTGGTGGCTTTGTGCAACACAGTGGCATGTAAAGTAAAAACAATTTAATGTGCAAGAGCAGTCAATATTAAGTTGTCCTTCATATTGGCCACCCAACCAGCATGACTGCACAAGGAAGAGTCACTTAAGGCATGTCAAGGGCAATGCATCTTCATACAGAGTACTGCAAGCCACTTTCAAATAAGCTGGCTTCAAAACCAGGAGGACAAAATATTTGGCCTGGTGCCCCAATCACTTGCAAATGTGGCTGTTTTGGTTCCAGGATCCAAGCCATTCGCTCTTCACAGTGCATTGCGTTGTTCAGTAAACAAAGGTTTACCTGGAATCAACACATAGTTGTTATTTTATGAAAATAAAATTAACTCTGGATTCTTTTAAAACACAAACAAACTTTTCTTACTGGCAAAGCATTCTTCCACATTTTAACAATGGTTTTACGATGAATACTTTAAGTTTCCATTAACAGAAGTCTCAGACGTGGAGATCATAAGGCCCGTACGATCATTTTTTTTCTGACAGCAATTTCTGATGGCTTTGTAGATGGCAAAGACAGGGATGGCCAAACTAGGCACACCAGCAAGGATTACAATAATAGCATACACCCAATTGGGATATTCAACCTTCTGTGTTTTGGGGAACTCCTCCTGAAAGAGCAAACAATCAAGTTGTAGAAAGTCGTGAGAAGCAAATACCTGGGAACACGCATACATTCAATAAATCAGCAGATCAAAAATGTCATCAGAACAGGAGCTAATCACAGTGGCAGAATAATTTGCCAATTCCACAACAGTTTCCAGCTCAAAGGTTTCAAGTCTCAGCTGTTTTGGACTAATTTTTACTTAAAAGTGGTGGAAAGAAGATGGCATGAAAGAAGCAAGAGCTAGGAAGGGACACCTGTGGGACTGCTCCTGGCTCACTTCCTAGGCACAAAGGAGTGTGGGGCTGGGGGTGGCTTTAATTAATATTAATTTCTTCTGTCAATGATGAGTAACCAGCATTAGTGCAGTTCTGTGATTTTAAATGCCTACAGAAACGAGTGCAATATCAAAATAGCTTTGCAGATTTGGTCCTTTGTCAATGTAGAAAGGCTGTGACATTTTCAGCTCTTCTATAGTCCTTGCTGGGGAACTGACATGTGGTTCAGTCTTACCCAACAACTGGATTAATGTTTCGGGTTTATCCACTTTGGAAAAGCTACTCAGGTGTCACTGTATACCAGCTGAAAGGTATCACAGTTGAATTTAGGACTTATTTTTCTAAGTGTTATATTTTATTATTACTTTATGTCTTGTAGTATTTTTTTTTTATACTGGAAAACTGTTAAAGGTGGGAGATGAATATAACTGGTGTTACATGACTCTTACATAAAATAATTCTAAACAAATATTTTGGGTTTATATACTTACATAGCTAGGGTCCCAAATGCTGTAGAGCAGTTCTTCGTTGACTTTCACCACAAAATAAAAGAAGAAGATAACTAACATAATGAGAGGACTGACAACTCTCCAGGTAATCTGCCAGAAAATGTTGGGCTTGTGTCCAATCATGAACTCAATATCCTTATTAAACCTAGAAACAAAACCAGGAAGCTCAGGACAGTAAAAACTGGTCAGGATCAAAGGGTGCCTGCTCATAAACAGGAAATTCCAAACTTCCCCTAGCCACGCTTCCCAGGACTTTGCAAATGTCAGTGTGAAAGCAGGACTGATAACAACATCGGGATAGGCCTAAGAACTTCAAATTAAGGCAGATGTTGCCAGTCAGGGAAATTATTTTGGGAACTGTACTTCAAGAAGTCTGTGAAGCATATGCAAAATAATTACAACACAAAAGAGTTAATGCAGACGGATTTTCCCTGTAACATTTTGCAGTATGGTTTCATGATTTTTTGGTAAAGATCTCAGAGCTGCATAAATTAAAAAGAATTACACAATATTAAAAAAGCAAAAGCAAATTTAACTATTTTTTCAAAAATTAGATTCTAAGTGTAGCGTTTGCTTAATTTGGATTTCTACCAGTTTTCTCAGGTTGAGAAAAAATTAAACAAAATTTAACCTTACACATTATTAAGAACACCTAAAAATGTGTTGTTTGGGTTATTCATAGAGCATGCAGTGGAAATGGGGCAAAAACGCCTCCACAAGAAGGAAGAATTCCTGCATTGAGAGTGATACTGTTTGCAACCAGTCCTGAAATGGTTAATGATCTCCAGATATGATGCAGCACCAGGTGAACAGGCTTCTTAAAAAATATTAATTTCAGAAGTTTGGGACTTCTGTTGTTAGTCCTCTTGTCTGGCTTTCCTGCATATCCTATGGGCATAGGTCTGAAGTGACTATTCAGTTGGTGCTACAGCTATGAACAACACACAGAATTCAGCTGAGTCTCAACTACTACGAAAATTTATTTTATCTCTTCTTCCCTAATCTTTAAGATCTAGGTATCATTCTTAAAATTATATGGAGCCCCATGTCCTAACTGCAGAGCATGCCCAAGTGTAGTTCAAATGTGTGTCACAGACAAGATGCAGATTGTCCTTCAAGCAGATGAGACATCCTTTTACCAATGACTCTCTTAGGAAACAAGTCACAGAAATTCATCTGGGGCAGACACCACTACCTTTGGGCAGCCCTGATAAGCTCTGCACTCAAAGAGGGCTACAGTGGTGTGTACTGGCCAGGACCATGGAAGTTTGGTGTGAAGCTCCTTTCTGACTCAATCCCCACCCCTCTATGGCCTTCGCCCATGTCTGTGTCCCGGGAATAGTTTTAATTTGTATTTAGCTTGCACTCTGTAAAGTGCTCTGAGATTTTAAAGGGAAGAAAAAGTGATCAACACAGACTTTTCTGTCCTTACCAAGTTAAAATAAGCCTTGTTTTTCTAGGGTACTCCCTCTGCTCATCTAGCATACATAAGTTGATTCACATCTCCTTAGGTGGTATAACACTTTCAGTATGGGAAGATGGGCCACAAGGGCATTCACCCCATTGCCAGGAGCAGCACAACTGGAAGGTCTGGCACAGGTTCAAGCAAAACCTATCAGTGATTGAACTTCCCATGCTTTTATCATATTTTTTGTACATTTATTATGAAAAGAAAGATGGCAAAATTTGATTTATCACATCTTTAGAAAGCTGATAGGACAGTTATTCACTGCTACAACTGATAAAAGTTCTGAATCTATCAGCTAAGACCATAACTCAGTAGCCTTGGAGCTGCATCCTGCTGTAAAACAGTATCTGCCAGGAGATCCCTGCTTTGGACAATATCATTTAGCATTCACTTTAAACACTCCTGGGATATACCTCTGTCTTAAACTTACAGCTCGGTGCCAATGTGCCTGTATTTTGCTTCTACTAACTAAATCTTTGATGCAATTATCCTGAGGGAGATTTATTTTAAATGTCACTAAATTTAGGATGCAAATGAGCTCTAGTAGCACTATGTAACTTTTATAAATGCTTACATTCTGCTGCCCACTTTAAAAATAATTATTTGCAGTCATATTATTAGGGCATACTCTAGGGCACTTGCTAATGCTTAATATTTTCTTGAAATATCTTAGAGATGTGTTCATTTTGGTTGTTATAGGTCATTATCTGTAATGTATTAATAAAGTGGAAAACTTTCATGTACAAATAAAAATCCCCACTGCACTCTTAACAAAGCATTGTTTCTTTTTGCTGAGAACTATTTTAGAAACCTAAATCATATAAGCAACCCTAAACTACAGTTGTGTAATTTTAGTGATTTCTAGAAGAGAGATTCTCTGCACTGAGTTATAGTAAGATTACAGCAATACGACTAAACAATTTATACAGTGTTTAACTTGTATTCCATACCTGTCTATTCCATAAATGTAGACGACTGAAAACATCTCAAAAAATGCAATTATTAGCAAGGGAATAGAGCCAGCAAAGTTGTCAAATAGAGCCAGCCAGTAATTTCCAGACTTTAGCACAAAAATAAAAGCTATCAAGTAAGACCCCAGGCAAATAAGACCTGTGAAAAAGAAAACAAAACAAAACAAAACAAAACAACACCACATTTATGCATAGAAAGCAAAAGAGAAAAAAAAAAAAAAAGTATTCTATTTCCTCAATAGCTATAAAGCTTTAGAAGTAACTTTTAATGCAGTTGCAGCCCCAAGGTAACCCCTGTGCTTCCATGCAGGTGAAATGGCAAAACTCTCCTAACATTGAACAGGTGGGAGATGCTGCAAATAAAACAGGAGGAGGCTGAGGAGAGAAAACAGATCCTCTTCCTCCTAGCTGGTGGGACAATGTTGCACTGAGACAAATCCTGCCTGGAGGAAGGGCTCAGGTCCTCCAGCTTCCCACAGGAGGAGGTGATAATCAGCATGAGCAAGCTGATGGGCAAGCCACAGGCTGAGCAGCTGTCTGCAGGCTCAGAAGGAACCTCACAGGAGCTGCCTTGTTGAGGGACTTGAGCAAACCTTCAGTATCCTATCTAGCAGTCTTAGAACCACGTCAGGTCAGAAAGTAGATGAGGGTGGGTTGGTTTTTCAGCATACAAGCTGTTCCCTGAGGGTGGGAGGGTCACTTGTCTCTAAAGAAGTACTTACCAGTAATAATTTCCTTAGGCACTTTGGGGGGTATAATCTTAAGATCTTGTAAAGGTACAAGCACACCTTCCATATTTCCAAACATAGATGACAAACCCAAGCAGAAGAGCATGATGAAGAAGAGGATGGACCACAAAGGTGAGACAGGCATTTTGGTGATAGCTTCAGTGAAGACAATAAAGGCTAGGCCAGTTCCTTCAACCCCCTGTGGAAGATTTCAGAAGCTCCAAAATTAGGCTCATTAACATTTTGCAGCACTTACATTTACATCAGTATTCACTACCCTTGGTGTACGAAATACCAACTACTGTTTTGCCAGCTACATGAAGTCAGCCTAGAACACTTGTGGTTTTAGCTACTAGTCTACCAGATTGTCAAAACTTTTCAGAGGAGTTAAATAGTTTATCTCTTCAAAGGCAAAATGAGGTAAACAAAAGTAATTATTCACCCCAAGAGCACTCCAAGCCAATTGCAGTCAATCAAGAGAAATATATCATAGAATCATTTAGGTTGG
>NW_008614034.1:0-14424 GCF_000691845.1 Merops nubicus | reverse complement strand
TTCTATGATTCTATGATTTATCCAAATAAACACCTGTCTTAGGACTGAGCATTCTCAGCCGTAGTGCACACAGGTGGAGGGAGAGCAGGAGGAAGGTCCCTTCCCAGAAAAGTCATCCTGTCTGTGTCTTACATTCTCACAGAGGACATCTGGCCCCTTCCCCACAGCACAAATGCTAAGGTAAGAGCACACGTGGGGACTCTGGAACGGGATGAGAAAGAGCTGGGAACCCCCAGTGCATGGGGAGAGCTGCCCCTGGACTGCCCATGTGCTATGGCTCAGGAGGGGCCAGGCTCCAAATCTCCAGCAGCCACCCCATGGATATGGCACAGAGACTCCAACCAAGTGCACACAGAACATGTTGCTTCGAATTTAAAGAGATTGTGGCAGCAAAGTTGTGCTGTGAGTTTCTAAGGATGTCAATAAGGCTAATATCTTTTAAAAGATCAGTTTGGCTGGGGAAAAAAAGTAAATGCTTTTGGGCACATAAGCCCATCCTGAATGACATTTCAACTCTCTTTCCTTCTCCCAGGTTTTGAAATACACCCATTTCTTTGTCAGGAGAGTGCTCGTGACATTTTTGTCAATACTGTTCTACCATTTTTTGTCTTGAAAACATCTGAACTTTTATTTGCTGAACACTGTACACTCCCTAAATAAAAAATGATACATAAAATTATCAAATGTTTGGTTTCCTAAAATGTATTCATAGTGCATAGAATACTTGATAATAATTTTTAGATTATTTTCAGAAATATTTTCATTTTTAAAAGGTAACTGAAATGGCATGGAAAGATTCATAAGAAACAGGAAGCTCAATAAACCTTGGTGAACTGATGGTTTGTAGCAGGCTCTTCTGTTTTAGAAGCTGTTTTGCTTGGGGAACCTTTGCACAAGGTGCTCTTGACCCACTCTACTGAGATAAACTCTTTGCGAGATAAAATTGTCAGAGTTTGGCTCAGCCTTACCCACAGCCAGCACTGACTGATTGATACTTTTAATCTTTATGAGGTTGCCACAAAATGCTGAACTCTGGTGAGATGTGTTGTAGGACTGAAGTAGAGCAGAGCCTATGACAGAAACTCTGTTCTCCAACCTTCTAATGTCATTAGACTTTCCCCCACAAGGGTGAGGACTTTTATGAGCAGAGCAAACACCAAACAAAAGTCCAACATCAAAGTCCAAAGCTTTTTTTTGTCAGGTAGTAGACCATCACATGGAGCTGGGTAACAGGCCACATATCTAGACCTGCTAGCAAGACATGCTGCTCAGTCAGCACGGTGCCAGGCTCAGGTGGCTTGAATGGGATTGTCCTAATGGCTAAGCCAGACAAAAGCTCTCTTGAAGTGGAAACACCGGGACTCCAGTAGTTATGAACACTGGGGAGGCAAATTTCAATGAGGCACACAGTCCAGTCACTGCCAGCTATCGTCTAAGTATACCACATGGACACTATCAACTTCTGCACAATAATGAGCACAAGCTTGAAGACACCTTGGCAAGTGAGCAATGGAATGATTGTTCCCACCTTCAAAGAAGCTGCAACAAAGTCCAACAAAATAATGGAGAATTGTTTTCCAAAAACATTCCCTTTCCTGTGAGCAATTAGTGTTCCTCATAAATCCATTAGCATACAACTCCCTGTCCTTTTTCTTCCCACAGCTAAAGAAAATATCCTAGCTGCTTCCTCTTCTACCAAGTCTGCTTGAACTTCAGCAAGTTCTCTGCTTCCAGCACTGGAATGGGTGTTTGATCGTTCAGATCATTTTATTAAGAAATACCATTGTCCCAAGTCCCTCTGCTAAGAAACTGCAAAGCAATGCTAATACAGCACCTGGCTATCTCTAGCAGGCAGCAGCTCCCAGAGTGGAAGACGATACAGATTTTCTCAGCCACCCACCACACAGCATGGCAGAAGTTTGGGCACGGATGTATGACGGCACATGCCTGTGTGTGCCTGTAACAGGCAGACGTGCTGACATGCCTCGGAGCTGCTGCATGTCCTGACAGTGACATATGAAAGTGTATTTGCTCTGCCTACAGCAGTTCTGCTCCTCCCCATTGCAGCCATAAGGAGCTCCACACATAGGGTTACCTATCACTCTTCTCACTACGCTGCCCAGTAGCATAAGACATCTCTCCAGCATCCTGGATACAATTTCGCTCCCAAACGGAGCTGGACACTCTCGTTTACCTTCAACAGAGCTAGTTGTGAAGATTTCCCCCCACGAGAAAAGAACAATATTACCCACACTGGCCCATTTAGAGGTGGATGGGTTGAGAATGGGATGGAGAGTCTTGTACTGTGTGGTAGAAAATCAACACAGATCAGCATGACTCTGCAAATACTGACTTCTCATTCGAAGGCATCTTTGTAAAGAACTAAAGTATCCCTCTAATAGACAGGTTGTTACATTAAGCATGCGTTAAATATTCTGTGAAAGACAGTGAAGTCAGGTCCTGTAAAGGAAAATAAGTCCTTTAGTAAATTATCTAGTATCTCATCCAAATGAAGTATTTTGTTTTTAAATGAGAGGTTCTGTTCTCCTTCTCCTCAGATGACGACCTGGCCAAGGAATGTCACTACAAATAGACCACCATGAGTGAATCCTAAAGGTGACTCCTCTAGGACAGTGAGACAATATGGTGCAGTAAAGTTTGGAAAGCTTGCAAACACATTACCCAAGGAATGCCAGCTCAAAGTACACAGGCACGACTTCAGTCTTCACTGCTTTCAACCTGGTGCAAACAGTACTAAGAATAGGGTATTTTGTCTATCAGATTTTGTGACAGGACTAGTGGAAATTGGATTGAAAACCAGCAATTCAGGCAGCTTATAGTTATAGCCCAGGAAATAAGAAATCAGAGGTTCAGGGGATTTAGAAATGAAGGGTAAGAAAGAAGATCTAATGCTGTCTTTCAAGAGCTACAGATTTCCCCCACTGCCTTTTTTAAACACAAACCCCTGCAGCTAAGCCAAAGGCAATTGAATGGTTGCGCATCCTGTTGGACAGAACTTTCTGCCCTTTTACAAGGGCAAATATTACAATAGTCTGTAGAAGCACCTCTCTAATCTTGCAAGCTTCTCTAGGAACTTGTGTCAGTGCAACATTTTCTATCCTCTTATTACCTCTTCTTCCTGATATATTCCGATACACAGATACATGAACAGCACAGTTTTGACTTTTCAAAGGCTACAATGGCACTGCATATAGCCCCCATCCAGTGGTGAAGAGGTAAAGTTCAAGAGATTAGTACAGATCAGCAGTTTCTGGCATTTGTTAAATTTGTACTATCGTTTTAGAAGATTGATAGTTTTTTAATTCAAGGCTGAGATCCTGAAAGATACTCATTTGTGTGTCCAGAAACTGTTTGGGTTTTAATGCTTTACCAGCGATATGTATTCTTAACTCTGGAGAAGAGACTTTGTTAAGGAAAAAAGAAAGCTGCCAATAAAATTCATAGGTGTGTCCAAGAGTCTCTCTGTAAATTTGGGCAAGTAACTTCATCTACTCTGCACTTTTATTTCCCTGTTTTCAAAATGGAGGTGATACTTCACCAGACTCTTTTAAAGGTAACATTTACAAATGACGGATGTGCTCAATAAGCCATGATTGAGTTGCAGAAAGCTGACTGAGGACCCAGAATAAGTCTACTAATTAATCTGGTCCAGCTTCTGCCAACGCAAGGTTTCCCTGAAAAAAAAAGGCAGAAAGTCTTCAAACATCTGATAACCTAATGCATAGTGTGTCGTTACCGACACCCGATCCCCGGGATAGCTGCCACCCAACCTCTACCGTTGGGTACCATCACAGACACTGGCTTCAATGTGAAGGATGCTGCAATTGCTTATATATGACAAGCCACGCCCACAAGGCCCCTCGTGGGCAGTCTGAGCTTTCCGTTACATCGCGAGATCTTCCGCACGCCGATCCCTGCCTAGGGCGGGCTCTGCTCACCACAACACATAGTGGAAGTGCTTCTTAGAGGTAAAGAGCAAAAATTAGGACTCCTGGGTTCTATTTTCAGTTCTGCCACTTACTGACTGTTTGACTATGGACAAAGCACCTACCCTCCCCAAACTTCATTTCATTAAAAACAGATCAAGAGGGTATTGCTGGGTTATTATTTTTCTAATTACCCCAGAGTCCTTGCATGAAAGGCCTTTCAGGAAAGAGGAGATTTTTACAGAAAATGGTAATCCATCACTTAGTTGCCAAGAAATTACAAAACTGCAGACTGAAATGTGAGCAAGCTGTGGCACTGAAGCTTATTTCTACTTCTGTGACAAACACCTGAGCAACTCAGCTTTGGAAGTAAACATAATCAAAGTTTATTAGTTAATAAGTACTAATCTCCCACAAACACTTGTATACTAAAGCAGGCACCTTCAAAACGCAGCCTCCATTGCAAAAGGAATTTTGCTAAACTAAAGTTTGGATTTCTTTGCCTGGTGCCCAGTGACTCCTGGTATTTGAGTATGTGCTGGAAAATGCACCCCGGGACTTTCTGTCAAATCAAAATTCCTTTTATTGATGTCAGTTGTTCCAATTGCTCCAGTGCTGTTCAGAAGCAGTGATGGGGTTTGATCTGCTTTGAGATGGCACCACTCACATGGCTAGTACTGCTGTCTGCTGTCACCCACATGTGACAGGCTGCGTGCAGTCCCCCTATCACGCTGGCCTTGGCAGAGAACGGGGCTTAGGCAGCTCTTGTACCAGAATGCCACAGGCTGCAGGTCACTCGTGCCCCTCCCATATGCCACACTTCACTGTGTCCTCATTTGTGGAACCAGGTTGTTCCATAAAAACACAACTAACCTGTATCTTACACCATGGACCTTTCAAAAGCTGTACTGGCAAAGCAGAGGGGATTGCGTAGGGCACAGCTGGCACACAGCGATTCTAGGAGTGCCTGGCATAAACCTTCTCCTACAGTGAACAGAACTGGAGTTAAAAATCCTCAGCACCATGAACGCTTCAGTCAGGTGACAACTTTCCTGACATTCATGTCCTTTCCTTCCCCAGTGCCCAGAAGCAATGACCAGATGAGACTGTCAGAGCAGTACGTTGTCAGTAACCCAAACAGTCTGTGTCAGTGGGGAGGATGCCATGTTAAAACTGTCAAACTTAAAACGTTTCAGTTGATTGTTCTGTCCTGCTAAACAACTATTGCACTATACCTGGTATTGGGATGTGTTCAACTATGACAGCTCTGCCGAGTCCTTTAGGGTGTACAGAAAAAAGCTACAACCATTAACCAGCAACACTTTCATTTACTTCTAAAGAAGCTACTCTATCAAAGATAGCTACTATCAAACCCAAGATGAGCAAAGGGGTGGTTAAGTGCCAGAGGGCTGTGGAGGCTCAGGGTGGATGTGATGAAATCTGGGTTGAAATTTTCAAAGTAGTTTGAAGAACTGCAGTGCACACTGAAATCACATTCTAGAGTCTCCTCCCAGTCTTCTACTGATGCTGTATGCTTCTGGGGTATTCCATGTCTAGAGAGAGAGTATTTGCTCACCTTTGTTTGCTACTTCAGAAACTATTTGTACAAATAGGATGCTACATATTACTACTGGAGTGGCAGTCTCAAGAATCACTGAAACACCTGTCTTTCTTCCAGAGTCTGCAGATTCAGTGAAGCTAACAGCACTACTCCCATGCTTCAAGTCAAACACATGCTTAAGTAGCTATTATGTGAAGTGTCACCACAACTGAAGATTATGTAAGTGAAGAAGTCACCCCTGACCTCCATGTCTCAGGCTGAAACACTTGGTTGCCAACAAATGTGGGTATTTGGGGAATTAATTCATCTTGCATCAAATGGACTTCATTACCTTTCCACAAGATCAGATGATGCTAGTGGGCAGTGATTCAAATGCCATTTACCAGCATCAGTTTATGCTCGTGTGAAAATCTTCTATCTTGTGGATTACAGTAAAGCAGAATTTTTCAGAACTGCAGAGAAGCTGGGGACTTCTGCTTTAGATTTCTGATCACAGCTCTACCTTCCTCCACCACGAAAACAGAAAATGATTAGTCATGTAGTGCCTATTGATTTAGTAGTCTTCATTTAAAAAATTATATTTCCCAGTGTTGTTATTTTTTTTTTATTATTATTACTGAAGCAAATTGTAACACACTGAATTGGAAATTGGTTAACTCCTTCCTATCTAAGCTTTTATAGCTCATTTTCTCTCTGATTGAGTAAAAGCCATAAAATGAGAACTGTTTTCTCTAAACACAGGAAATAAAAGACAGGTTTCATAAGAACACATAATTTCATTCTCACCATCCACTCTAATTCCTTCTCTTCCTTCCTACACTTTTATCATAACCTTTCTATGAGTATATCTATTAAGAAAAGGATACAGTAGATAACTGCTGATAGTGCAGTGATTTGGCTACACTGTCACATGAAAAATGTCTTCTATTCCTGTGACAAGGAGTGGAATAACAGCCTGGCTTGTTCCCTCGATCAGAGAGGAACTAGCAAATCTCATAACACTGCTCCCCCTCCTCTATAGTGACTCTCTTGCTTTTCAAGAAGTACTGGGATACAGTGCAAAAGAAAATCTCAGTCTGCCTTCTATAGATGTATAATGATTCCCAGCGAGGTAGGCTCTGAAAAAGGAGAGAACATCACTGAAAGAGAAAGCAGATGGATCTCCTAGGTCATGAAATCCATTCCCTTGAATCATAAGTAATACGTCATATAAATCTTCTTAAAATCCTTTGACTACCACCTCAGAGACACCTGTGGTGAAACAGCAACTGTGTTTTCCCTCCTTGAATGATCTCTGCAGTGTCTCTCTCCTGAAACATCAACAACAATCAGACAGCTAAGAAAATCTGCATCAGAAAAATTCAGGACAAGAGGATAGTTAATCTGGGCTTTGTATTGGGACAGTAGAACTCAGAAAGGTAGAAAGAAAATAATTTCCGTGAAACTAATGAGTGCTTGGGACATACAAAATAGTGTGAGATATATAGATTTACTTAGGGATTCTTGAGGCAAGAGTGTGCAGGTGCAATCCATTTTGGACTGAAGCAGTGGCAGATGCTGCCCAGAAGAGAGTGGTCTCCTGCTAGAAGTCTACAAAAATATCTAATTCCTATGGAGTCAGAGCAAGTTGGTATGGATGGAAAAGGGCTTCCAACCAGCTTTGTAACAATTAAAAAATTGTTGTTTTGGTCAGAGATCTAGGACTGTGGGAATTGTGGAGGTGAACTCGTAGGAGAGCAAAGTGTGGCAGGAGAAGAGCAGGATGAGGGATTTGGTTGTGTTTGTGCGCTGAGCTTCTAATAAAACCAGCCTCTAAGAAGGATGAAGGAGTAGAACCCTACAGAACAAATACTGTGCTTGCTCAGTGCACTGTGCAGGAGTTGAAAGTTCACCAACAGGTATTAAATTGCAGTCATCTTCCTGGATATTTTTTCAAAGCTTTGCAGAGCTCTTTTTCTTCTTTTCAGTCTTTGCCCAGTGACCTTCACTTAGCCTTTTTAACAGACAAGGCTGGGACAGTCAGGCATATATCCCCTAACTAGGAAAGATAAATAGATTCATAGAATTGTTAGGTCTGGATTGCATCCACAGCATGTGTGTTCTAAAGATATACACTTTTCGCTCAGCCAGAAGTTATGGGCTTGAAACAGGAATTTCTGGGTGGAATTCTCTGGCCTATGCCATGCAACAAGCCAGACTCAAAGATCTATTAGACCCTCCTGACTTTAAAATCTATGGAAAAAGCACCATCTGTTCTATGCTTTGCTTTTTCTGCAAGCCCATTATCTCTCCAGGCTATCTATACTCAGCTTTCAGCAGCCTCAGCCTTGAAGAGTTCCAGTGATTATAATTCTACCACCATTTTGCACCTCGAAAGCTTTTGCAAGGAGGACACCAGAGACTGGAGCGAGACAAAGTCCAGTTGCAATTCCAGCTTACCAGTTAAATTGCAGGCTGACTGATTGCAATGGTATCTGTCATCAGCGTAGAGCAACAGACTGAGCTGATTCCTGAGAATGAGATGTGGAAACTTGTGTTGCTAATTGCTAGAAATGGTATCAGAAATCCATGAGGTCTTAACAGCAGTCTCAAGCTGTAGCTTCTTCCATTTTTATTTAAATATTGTGCTTTTAATTAAATAGGCTTCCCGTTCACCAGAACCTTAATAACAACCCTTTTATCCACGCCCTGTACCTCCTCCTTAATACCTTGAGCCAGAATCTTAGTCCAACCAGGGACTTTTCATTGCCTGCAGTGGGGCTACCTGAAACTTGCGCATACCTAAGGGGGGCAGCACGACCCTCTTCTCCTAGTCCCTGTTTCACCCTTACAAATGCTTGTTTGTTTTTATTTTCTTAAGGTTCTAATCCAAGGCATCGTTTCCGCTGCCTCTGGAATCAATATTTTCGCTGTCTTTTGACAATTTTTTTTTTATTTTTACATGCGGTCTCCAAAAGGGTATAATTTACAGTTAATACCGTGCAATCAAAGACAATGGCAGGATTCCTATGAGCAGAGCAATCCTGGCTTCCTAATCATGGCTCTTGTGCTCCACAGAAGAATTACAGTCCTGCTCAAGAAACAGTGAATACCTGTTCCCACAAACACATGCAGCTTAGTATTTTAAAGTTGTATTGAATGAGGGAAGTCTGTGCCTCTCTTTGCTCTGAAGGACATGACCACTGACAGTCTAACTGCCCCTTGGGAAAGGCAGCACAAGAAAAGAAGATTCCTCAGTTGAGCATGGGACAGCTCATACTGCACTGCTGCATCTTTGCATGTCATTTGTGATCAGATATGATACCTTTAGGCATTCAAGGTCATTTTCAGCACTATTTTGTGACAAAGACCAGCCATGTAGTGACTTTAGTGGGGCTCTGCCTTGCTAGGAATTGATGCAAGATGACTACATTCATACCTCATCATCTGCTGAGTAATCATTATGCCCAGCAGAGTACTAATACCAAGTGTACTACCTGCTAGATCTTCCACACTCAGGAGATGAGTCCCACATCATGCCCCTGACTTACAGAGAACAAAAGCGGAGAAATAAGGTAGGGGCCACTTTTGTTTGAGGTGATGCTGCAGGACTCCAAGGGTAAGCACAGTGACCTGTGGTGGAAGCAAGAAGAACTCAGAGGAGTCTGCCCTTAGACCTAGATAAACAGAACACACAAGTTCATATTCATGTGTTAGGACACGCCTAAAACATGCAGACACCCCTAAAACATGCAGGCACGTGTGGGAGGCCATTAGTGCCTCTGCTGCTGGAGAGGATGAGAGGATTGAGCTTTCAGTTTTGGTGAAAGGAATCTGGCCACATCATGGCACTGATGCATTTAATTCTGCATTTTTCTTCCTTAAGGACTGTCTTTCCCTACTTGCAATGGCTTGTTGGAGGACAATTACTTTCACTAAATGAAAATGACCAGAATGTGTCAAAGGTGAAGTACAAAGCAATATACAGAGCAGCCAGAAATAAAGGAGTAGAGGGTAGGGAGCAGTTCAGTGTTTCACTTTCCAGGAGGACAAAGACATTTAATCCGCTGCTACAGCAACAGCTATTCCACTAGTTGTGGAGTGGAGGGTACCAGTGGTCTTACTCTTACAGAATGAGGCCATATGGAAGGAACAACATCAGGGCACAGCGTTAGGGCTTATGTATGTTCACTCGGCAAATGGCCAGAGTACTGCAAGAGGCTTCTACCCTTTAGCTGTTTGTCACTCCCTCTGCCAAACGCTGCAAGGTTTGCAGCAGAATTGGTGGGAGGTGCTTAGCCTGTTTCAGAGGAAAGCCATTCACTTTGTACACTTTAGGCAGCTCTTAGGCAAAACCACAGGACTTCTCCCTGTAAGCAGCAGTGGCAGTAAACCTTGGAAAAGGAATCATAAAGATGAGCTGGAACAACTTGAATATCTTATTTTGCTCCACTGATTTGCTAAGTCAACTTGTGTGAAAATGAGGTCTTAGTACATTTGGGGGAATTTCTGTTCACACATTCTGAACTCTCTTGCTGCAACCAGTCTATTCTCAATGAAAGCAAAGGTTTCTTCATTTGCAATTTTCCAGAAGTATGAGCTGCCACGCATTTTTTTCAGTGATCCAGTAAGAAGAGAAAGTCTATTTACTTTGTCTCCACTTGTAACCAAATATAATATGACCTATAATTAGGTGGCTCCTTGGATTTTCCTTTTTATGTTCTCACAGGAATTTGTAGAGAAAATAGTTCTACACATCAGAACAGACTCTTCTCCTACAGCATCTCATCAAATGACTGTCAGGAAAAAAAAAAATCAGTCTCACCTCAGAGAAGGCTGTCAAGCAATGAAGATGCACTAGCTATTTCCCCTAGTCTTACTGTTTCTGCCCTAAACTGTCTCAAGAACTGTTTACATCACAAATTCTTGAGAATCAGGAGAATATATCAAGAGAAAGATCACGCAGTACATGCCCTGTCTCCTGTACTATTCCCTAGCAATTTGCTACAGACTACCATCAGAGAAGAGCCAGTATCAAAGACTCATAGAAGTCACATTAGGTAACACGAGGGAGATGTAAATAAATTGCAGAGAATCCAGAATAGGTGCAGTACAGTTGACGCAAAAATTCAGAGCTACTGGCTTTGATATGAGTTTCAGGGAATGGAAGAGTGTATCTTTGAGAAGGGCAACCCAGGGAGAGAGGATAATGCTTAGTATATAGTGCATTCAAGAGGAACTGAGGGGGAACAAAGGCATGGCCAACAGTGTATCCATGTGCTGCAGACAGGCAATTACTCTATAAATCACAGTTACCAGCTGCCACTAACCACAGTCCCTTCCCTTCACTGGGGGTCAGCCACTGTGATCACAGGCAAAGCCAGAGACTGGGAAGGGCAAAAATTGGTATACTGAGTATGGAGGTAGATAGGTCAGCACCAGTACTAACCCCTGAGACCACAGGTCCCTGAAAAAGCAGGGACATCTCTGCTAACTGAAGGTGCCTTGAGGGGACACGTTCCAAAACTGATGCAGATTAGATGATGGGATACCTGACCTGAAGGGGGGTGGCCACAAGGGCATGATAAGCTGTTCTTGAGAAGCACGGGCTAAACCACTTATTATGACGGTTTCATTGCCGTGAACAGTCATGCACTATTAGTGCTGAAAGATTTCCCAGCCCTAACGGCTAGGATTTTAAGA
The DNA here is from genome assembly GCF_000691845.1 of Merops nubicus. Taxonomy (NCBI): domain Eukaryota; kingdom Metazoa; phylum Chordata; class Aves; order Coraciiformes; family Meropidae; genus Merops; species Merops nubicus. The sequence continues at coordinate 3,234 of NW_008614034.1, read as the reverse complement.
ATCTATTTAACTTTGATAGTCTATAGCCCATCACCGGGAGTCTGCTTAAAGGTGTGATTGCTCTTCTTTGTATTGGAATTGCTGACAGATCCTTAACTATTATGGCGCTTACCAGCAGTAACCTATTTAAATAGAAAGAAAGAGGAGAGCCTAAATGGCTTGTGCTGTTTGAATTTTATTTACCCAACAGCAGAAAACAGTTCCATGCATAGATCCTTGCAGCACTACCCAGGCCACGAGTCTGCCCTGCTCTTTGTACACCAATATACTATTAAGTTCGAAAAGGCATTATCCTGGAGGAAGGATGCTATGCTGATGGGAATTTTGGTACTGGTTGTTTTTGAACTGCAATATGTGGCATTGTAGTTCTGTGTCAGTGATTTAAATGAACTGATAGAGTTGGTGACAGCTTAAATGGCTCCAGCCCCCAGCCCTCCCTCACCCCTCCTCCCTGCCTGCGGTTCGTCTCTCTAACGGATGGAAGGCTGACAAGTTCTGTGCAGGAACAATGGAGAGTGGGAGAGTAGGTGGAGAGACTGGTAATTGTTTAGGGTGAGATTTTTCTGGTGTTGTTTTAAAATACGAGCAAATATGGAGACATTCCACCTTCTTTTTTCGTGCTGAAGCACAACTAGCTGTGAGTCCCAGGAGAGGCTGACTGCATGGCCATGCACCCTACTGCTCCTGCCCTCCAAGTGGGAGGAATGAAGAGGGAGAGAGAGGTGGTGGCTGAGTGGCCCTACAGGCTGCTTTCATCATCCTGTACCTGCTCTGCAGTGACAGGCTTCTGGCAGCAGACAGCCATCTCTCTAAATCAATCACCTGCCTTCTTGTTTCTCATTCCTCTCCCACCTCCTGCTAGTACAGAGCAGTGCCTCGCACCCGTGTGCCAAGGGACCTTCAGAGGGTGGCTTTCCCTCCACTGTCACTGCAGGGCAGCCGGGGCTCCTGCTCCACCGGCTTGTTCGACACCACTCGGAGGGATGCGGCGGGTCACTGCCTGGATCCTCAGGAAGGCTGAAAGATACAGTGGGCGACTGCAAGTGCAGGTGTTGGAAATGAACAGCGCCTCTCTGATGATGCTTACAAGAAGGTTGTCACTCAAGCGTCAGAGGGGCAAGAAGAGAAGTCAAGGCTGGAAAAACACAGAACACACACTCTGCAGGACTGAACCCCACTGGGAAATAAGGTATCAAAGCATCTTGTTGTCACTGCCACCCCTATTAATAACATCAGTGACTTCAGGTACAACCTCAGCAACTCTGGAATGGTCTAAAAATATTGAGTGATGGATGGTGCAGTACCACGCACCTGATTTACATTTGTTAGAAGCAAACATCCACAACTCACTGAGAGTAAATATGTGATGCTGTCATCCCTTACTGGTGGGAATAAAAAATGTATTACCTTGCTCTTTATCATATGCCCTGACTCTATTTACACTTCCTCTCTCTCATGCATGCTGATATAGGTATAATGGAAATGGAAAGGGTATGGAAAGGATATCCATCAGAGAGAGGAAGCGTCAGTGACTCGGGCTAATCTTGTATCTCAAAAAAGTCAGTGGTAGGTGCATTTACTTTGGACATCTAGAGCTCAGCACTTCATGAGGTCACCCCTAGTGCAAATTACACACTCAGCTTCTTTGTATTAGACAGGTAGCTACACAGATACTAGATGAAAAAAAAATTACTTCTGTAAGACAGATGTAGGAGGCTCATTAGTCTGTCACAGTAGCAGTAGCCGACTTCTGAAGCCCAGATTCATCACATCCAACTTCAGCTACTTGAATTCAGCATCAGAAATTGAAACCGTGACATGCTAGGCTCCCCCTACAGTCGCGGAGAAAGAAATACCTCCAGAGTGTAAAGCAGATCTTCAATAGCCTCTTGCTTTCCACGGACGATATAAAGAACCTAGGACAACAACATTCCCAGTTGGTGTACCCCAGACAAGTGCAGGTGGGATTAATCTACATCAGTATTCCCTGAATTCACCTTGCAGACTACCCTCTCTTCATCACTTCTGATGGGCAGATTCTCCCTTCTGGTTAGCCCACAGTGTCAAAGCCCACACTGCTCAAGTCCCTATATTTACAAGCAAGCTCCTTTGTATCCCTTAAACTTAGGGGAAATTCTCCATAAACATCAAAAAAGCACATAATTTTCCATCAAATTCCTTCTTTTTCAAAGTTGTTAAGCAGGCTAGGCTCCTAGAATAGGGCAACTGCTATTGACTAATTTTATATGAGGAAGAGTGAGTAGGTTCAGGATTTGTGCCCTTAGCAGCATGACAGCAGTGACTGCCAATGGAAGGAGGAAGGGCTCAGAAGCTCAACAGAATGGCCAATGTGGTCAGGGACAATTCTCAGCAGAAGATAACATGGGAGGCTCTAGAGGGTTGAAGGAAGGGAGCAGGGAGCTGACGAGGGCTGCTTCTGTGGCATGGATAGGTTAGGGTTACAAACTGCTGCAGAATGAGGGTTTGGCACCTGGCATGTGGAGCAGGGCTAAACTCTGGCCAAACCTTGCCCAGCCATAGCTCTGGGGCAAGAAGAGCTATACAAAATAAGCTCTGCCAAACCACCTTAATGAAAAGACTGAAATTAATTACACTCCCAGCTGCTTGTTTAAAATGACATTGTTTTTATTAGTGCTAAAATAGAATGGGAAAGAGAAGGAGTGTTGTGTAAAGTGTGTGCTGGCCTTTGTGCCTGCTGCTGGGGGTGTGATCAACAACACCAGCTGGCAGCTCTTTGGTTAAGAAAAAAAAATAATACGGTCCTGGAGAATGCAGTGTGAACAAGAGCAAGCAGAGCACTCAGCAGAGGAAAAACAGCTGGTGAGAGACCCAGGCTGTCAAGGCACAAATTGCAGTCAAAGCCAATAAGAATTCCCTCCTAATGCACAGGAAGTTCTCTTCATCACTCCAGCTTCCCCACACAATCCTTGGCCTTCCACCATCCTGCTTTCAGCAGTGCAAAAGCAGATACCTTTGGATTGAGAGACAAGGTGCCCATACACACCTGGGCTTGGAATACAGCCACGGGGTGTGGAGCGTAAAGGGCGCTCTGGCACACACTGCAGCTTTGCAGGTTTGGTGGTGCCTGCAAGGTTTGGGAGAAGAGAACCAGTACCCTGGGAAAACACCTCACAGACCAGAAAAACATCCTGTCCTGCAGATCCCCACTGTCACGGAAGCCTCAGGCTCCCATAGAATCATAGAATCCTTTAG
>NW_008614033.1:0-4539 GCF_000691845.1 Merops nubicus | reverse complement strand
CGCCGCGGGGCTGTGCCCACCGAGGGACGGCCCGTGTCCTCCCAGGGCAGGGAAGAAGCTCCGGGCGGCCGTCCGCGCCCCGACGCGGGCACGTTTATCTGTGACTTGATTAATCAGGGCTAATTTGCATTCACAAATGAGACTGATAAAAATGGAGTTACCTTTTCACCTTTAAGGGGGAGGAGGGATTATTTCTGTGTTGTCTCTTTTTTAAGCGATAAGCAACACTTTTACCAATAAGGACGAAAATACTTAATTTGCATTAGCAAAAGAAGCTAACTATTATATAGTTAATTAGCATCTGGAAATGAGGATTATCTTAATTACAAAGCACAATTTCCTTAATAGCTACAAAACTGTAAGTTTGATCTGTGTGGAGATTGGTGACTATTATTATGTAATTAGTGATCATATTAACGGTGCAGTGTATTTAGATATAATTTGCATATGCAAATGAAATCTACCTGATAGAAATATGTGGCTCTGCTAATGACTCTGAGCACTTAAAAACTGAATTCCATTAGGAGATACGAGTGGCCATGCAGTGGCATGGTGGATCTCCTCCCACAGAAGGGCTTTTGGCTCTGCAGGGCCGTGGCTCCAAGGGAACCTGTCCCGTCTTCTCGCATGCCAGGCCCTGGTGTCGGCTGCAGCCTCCGGCAGCTGGGCAGCACCTCGTGCATCGCGGCCGCCGCCTGTGCCCAGCTTGGGCTCCTCCTGGGGGCTCTTCTGGCTGGACAAGCGTTACACCAGTAGGTGGTGGGAGCACGTGCTCTGTGCGTCAGCAAGCTCCTGGGCAGGAGGTGAGTCCCACAACCTTTGTAGCCGTGATTGTGATGAGTTTTGCTTGCATGGTGTTTCAGGACAGCTGAGCCGTCATCTTTCCCCTGCTTTCACTGGAAGCAAAAAGCTGACTGTTTTAAAAAAAACTAAAGTCCTTTAAAACACAGCTGTGTTAGGAGAGGGTGCTGTGCACCCGTCTCTCCATGGAGAGCCCTCTGGGACAAATGTTGGTTCCCTGGTGCACAGCTGGAGATTGCACAGTGTTGCTGCTGGGCAGGATCGCAGCCGTCACCACGAGCATGAGCGTCCCCCACTGCCTGGGGAGCTGGCCCCTGTCCAGAGATTTTCCAGTCAGGGCGCCCAGTGGCCTCACAGTGACAACCTCCCTGCCCCTGTTGTACAAAGTCACCTCCATGGGTGCCTCAGCAAAGGAAGAGCAAAGCTTCCAGGGCCAGATATTGCACTGTGTTTCTTTAATACACCCTGCTTTTAACCTGCAGTACCAAAATGACTGAAGTGCAAAAAATACCGGTGCTGGAAGGAAGCAGCCGTTACCCAACAGGATGTTTCTCTCATCAAGAGTGAGAAATTTACAGCCGCCGGCCAGGGAACAGTGCAGCTGTTGTGGGTGCTTCCTGAGATGCAACTGCCTGCTCCAGCCCGAGTCCTGCCTGCGCCTCCCTCCGCTCTGCGGCAGACAGACGTTACATGTTTAATGACTTCCAAGGAGTCTGTCTGTCATTACAGCAAGAGCTGAAAGCAATTGAGGAGCGCCTGTGTTTCTCCTCAGCACGTGGCCGTGTGCGGAGGCCGGAGGAGAACCTCGGCCTCGCCTCCCTGTCCTGGAGCAGGACCTGTCCCGGCTCCGTGCCGCCCCGCACCACTGCCCTGGGTTGTATCTGCTCTGCTCTAATTAATTAAGGGTTGTTGCTTGGAAGTAGCACGTGCTTAGGTGTGATCTTTGAAGTTTAGTGTGGTGCGGAGACTTCAAAGGGGACATTTTATTAAAAAATAATAAAATCAAGAGCTCCTAAACACTTGCAATTTGAAGAGCTTGTTTGAAGTCTCTCCATGTTCTCTGGTGCTGATACAGCCACAGTGCTGAGGTACTACTTAGCTGTCACCATGCAGTACTTAACCTTCACTTTATTTAAAGAAGAAAATAATTAAAACCAGGAGTGTTTTCTCAAGTGTTTTCGTGGCTTGATCTAGCAGTAAAGAACTAATTGTGCCGTGTTGTGAGCTACGCAGGAAACAGAGAAAATCAAGGCTGACAATCAAATTAGCAAAAATGAAAATTTAGTCCAGGTCTGTTTTTTTAATCAAAGTCATTTTAAGACAAACAGGAAAGCTGTAAACCTTTCCTTCCACAGCCGAGGAGGCTCTGGCCCTTCTGCTCACCGCACCAAGTGTCTTGGTGGTTCGATGCTGCCCACCCCAGGCCTGGGCACTGGGCACCGCAGCTTGCTGGTGTGAGCTCTGGGCACTGGGTGCAGTGCTCTGGGGCCATCTCATGAGCTTGGGCTTGTGCATTAAGTCTGGTGGAGCCGATCATGGGCAGAGGTGGTGGTCGGGCCCCAGGTGAACTGCTGGAGGCACCTCTGTGGCCAGGTACGTGGGCAGAGCCCAGGCAGTGCTGCCAGCCCGGCCTGCACCCGATGGCTTGAGCAGAGCATGGGACCATCCTGGTCGCCTCTCATCAGCGTGTTTGACTAACAAGGGGCCGCACAGGGCCAGCAGCCCACAGATGGTGAGCCCCAGCCACCACGTAAGCTGCAATATGTCTTGGAGACGCCACCAGCTGCAGCTGGTGTGTCACCTCGGGGTGTTCTGCTGGGCTGGGGACAGCTCTGTGCTCCTTGTCCAAGGTATGCCTTGCCACACGGCTGAAGAGGGGCTGGAGAGGAGCCAGAGGAAGCAGGGTCGGTGTCGCTGCTTGGGGACCTCATGAAGTGAGGGAGTGTGTGTGTTTCGGGGCGGTGTCTGCAGGCGGGGAGCGCAGCCCGGGGCGGTCGCAGCATTCCCCATCGCAGCCAGCTTGGCAGGAGCTCGCGGGAGAGTTTGCTTTTGTTTTTCCCCTGAGGTTTTTCTATCATTAGTGATTTGGAAATGCAGAGTGGTGTGGTTCCATCTGTGACTCGGTGCACGGTAGCACAGCGAGCACACACACGTGTTTACTATTCAGACTGCTATTTAAATTACTGTGTACAGAAATACGGGAGTAGGAGGCTTAGTTGTGCATTAGGGAGAGCGTGGTTTGTTTTGAAATGCTTGCATCCTTCTTTTGATGCGTTGCAGACTTGTAAAATGTTTTTTCCATACTTACAAATTACTTCCCCCTGTACTGAGATCACATAACCTGCCTGTGCAGGTGTCCTGCGCCGTTCTGCGTGCGTAGTGTCAAGGCTCAGGTGTGCAGAGCTCATGGTGGGACCCAGAGCAGTGCCCATGGGAGCCAGAGCCTCGTGCTCTGGTGAGCCAGGAGGGGGCTGAAGGGGGGAATGTCCTGGTCCCGATGTTCTGATGATAAGGGGACTGGAGCATCTCTCTGATGAGGAAATGTTGAAAGACCTGGGACTGCATAACTCGGAGGAGAGAAGACTCAGGGGGGATCTGATCAATGCTTATCAATACCTGAGGAGCATGGGGCAAGAGGATTGGGCCAGCCGGTCTCTTATCAGTGTTGCCTTGTGAGAGGACAAGGGGCAGTGGGCACAAACTGGAACCCAGGAGATTCCATCTGAACAGGAGGAAAAAAAATTCTCTGCTGTGAGGGTCCCAGCCCAGGAAGCAGCACAAGTGCCCATACAGTCTGTGAGCTCCTTGGTTCTTGCCCACTTCCAATTTCCTATGGTGTCATTGAACTGAAAATTAAGTTTTCTCTAAGCAGGTGAGCTTTGTTGGTTTTAGGATATTGCTTTAGTCTGGTTTATGAGATATGCATCTTGCCAAAACATAGACACTCCACTAGCATCTCAGGTCTGGGGAAAAACTGAAGACTTTTGCAGTATTACAGAAAGCTCTCTCTAAAGTCTAAGATAATTGAAGTTTTAAAGGTGGCAGTGGTACATTCAGTGTTAGGTTTTTTTGTTGGTTTGGTTTAGCAATGCTTGGCTTTCAAAGTCATACAGGAAAATGTTCTGCAGGGGATTTATTTAAATATTTTTAATATCAGCAGTTGAAGATTCAAGTGTAAAAGGCCATGCAAAGATAGCAATAAAGAAATCCAAAGCTGTAAAGCTTATGATGAGAATTTACATGCAGAAACAGCTGTTATTTCCTTGGGAGTTGAGGTATATAAACTCTGCCGTGGCTGTGTATCCCCACAACAGTGGTGTGAAGAATTAGCGCTCACTGCAGTGTGCAAACTGAACCCGCCGAGCACTGAGGCAGCTATTCATCTATACCCAGGAGCTAAATATGACAATGTTAGCATTTTTCATTTCCCTGACGTTACCATTAATAAAGCAATGATCCAAAAGAAGCTTTGCTGAGTCTGTTCTTTATGCTTCCATCACTCACGACTAGATAATTTCACACAGGATCGTTTTTAAATTAAATGACGATAAAAGCGCTCCGCTGTCCTGTGTTCACTAGTTCATAGAAGTCTATCAAGTCATTAATGTGTCATGACAAACTGCTAGTTGGATACAGGAGTAATTAATTATTTGCATAAATAACAGGTTGGACTTCGTGCTTTGAACCCCGATGACACGTGCATCACATCATGGACACGCTGGAACCCCTGGGGGGGCT
>NW_008614032.1:6352-12840 GCF_000691845.1 Merops nubicus | reverse complement strand
GCAGCGCACCCCTGTGTGAGCCGGAGCGGGGCACAGGGCAGGGCGGCTGCGGCGCTGTAACAACTCCAGGCAGTCGGGTAGAAATAACGCCCCCTAAAATGCTGATCCTTCAGAAATCGCAAGATCAGCAAGTCAGTCAGCTTTACTACTCTTGATTTTGATCTGAGAATTACTCGTAAAGAAGTGTATCAAACCTTCCCAAATAGACCTCGGAGCATCCTCCGAGGCCACTCCACCCCCACATGCAGTTTGTTTGAAATCACTGCCTCTAGCTGTGACAGTGTCCTGGAGCTTTGTCTTTAAATGAAAATGGCTTCACGTTGAACCCTAACCCTTATTATCATCCCCAAAAGGAAAGAGGCCCAGCAGCAGTTCCACTCCTGCAAAGGTTTGAGTAGACCTAGTTGACTCCTCCAGAGAGAAAAATTACCTTAAACAGATAGGCAGAAACGTGTTGGTGAGTGATCATTAATGATGCAGTAATGAATAGATAGCCTCTGTGTGTCCACTGTTTTCAATCTGAGCGACTTCAAGTGCTTCCCAAGTATCTTGGCATTGTGGTGCTTTATTGCCTTTGTTCCTTAGGTGCTATAGTGTGACAGACAGCTGCTTGGGAGAGATGGGGGGAGGCAGGGGAAGAGTGGGAACCAGTGCTGTCAGTGACTTGCTGCTCTTCAAAGCCTCTGTGCCATGCAAATGAGGCTCTGCAGCCCCAAAGCTTTAGAAAAGTCACTGGGAAGGGATTCCAGCCCCAGGGTAATGCTTCCTCCAGCAAAGGCGTCTGGCCAGTGCAGTCTTTGTTGTCAGCATGAAATCATCCTCATGTATGTCAGCAAAGTTAAAAATGAAAGATTTTTAAATATATCATTATAATGCAAGTCTAGTTTTTCAGTTAAGTGACAAACTGGCAACTACATAACTAATTTTCAGTACAGTGTATTTCTGCTTAGTATTTGGGAAAGAGAAAGTGTTACCCAAACTCTTGTTTTTTGTATATAATTTTTGTCAATCACTTGAGTCTTCCTAGTAACTGGATATTTTATGTAACATCTGCACATTGCAGCTGTTAAATTTTAAAAAAAAATTCAACAAAGTATAAAATACAAGAAAAGGCATGTACAGGTGCCCTGAATTAAACTGTCTTGCTTAGGAAGGAGGAGAGAATTAAAAGACAGAAGTTTGTGCATTGCATATTGCAAGTGGTATTGTTCATAGTAATTCCCAGTGAAGATCCGTTTGTACAGTTTCAGTAAATTTATCACTTCTAGAGCTGAACGATTAATATATTCTGGAAAATTTTTCTTTATTTCTGGTCACTAAGCCTTCTGCCATTTTATTCTACTAAGCCGTGGAGGTGAAAAACCTTAAAATCACTTCACTTGTGGCTAGTTTTACATTTACATCTGCATTTCATCTCACTTTCACTGCACAGAGTGACTTCCTGGTAGGCAGGGCTCCTGCTTCCCCTTGTCCAATGGAAGAGGGCTCAGGACAGTTACTCCATTTACGTGCTAACCATGGTTTTTGTTTTAACTCTGCATTTACTGTTACATTTTCAACAAATATAGCACTGCAGTAGAAACCATATATGGCTCAGATTAATCAGAAAAAAAAGTAGTTATACTAATAAATGTTTTGCTTGCATCTCCAGCTGCAGTAATGTGAGACCTGTTTTATAATTAATCCACTAGGAATTTTGTGTCTATTTTGAAACCTCTGACATGTGCCTATTAGAAGGTAACTGAGAACTATATACTGACATTCTCAAGTACAGTGATGACAGATCATTTTTCCTAAGCTTTGTGGGTACTTTTGGACTGAGACTTGCCTAGCACGTCATAAAAATTATAGGTTTATAAATCATGCTTAGTCATTGTGGGTTACCTTAATAACTCTTGGAAACCAGTTTCACTGGTGCTTGGATGGTAGCAGGAGTGATTTTTGTTCTGTTGAGAGCAGTTGGATAGAACCACCTCAAACCATCCTGTACTTTTGTTAAGGTAGGAGGAGGGCGATATGCTGAATGTCATGCTGGATATCTCTGGTAATCTGCACAGTGAAAAACAAATTTGGGCTTTTTCACACAGGTTTGTGGTTTCTCTTTTCTCTTTCCATCTGAACTACTCTGTATTTTCTGCTTTTAAAACAGGAGCACTCCGGTCTCATTCACAAATGGGTAACGCTAGGGAGGTGCCCTATACCCTATGGACTGGTAGGAGAGGCACCTCCTAGTTGGTTTTGTAATCCAGAAAAGTCACTGTTCTCTGTCTTTTGCAGTGATCTCTGCTGTAGGCAGTTACTGGATATCAAAATATATTATGGAAGAGAGAAAATATGGAAGAGTGGAGGGGTTTCTAAAATTGAAATGAAAAGCATATTTGGTTGATATATTTTTTAAAAACTACTTAACAATATAGATGGCAGAGTATTTTCAACTACTTCTTAAAGGGTATGTATATTAGCTTAACCAACTTGAAATGCCAAAAAACCTGGTTTGGCTTCTCTAAGATGCAGCATAAGAACAAGGCAGTGGATAACTTTTTTTAAAAAAAAATCTCTAAGCAAAATTCAGTGAAACTTGAAGTCTAGATTAATTTGTACACTTCTGTCATTGTGGGTTATGCAACATCTTAAAAGAGTTATTTAAGTGTAAAGTAAATACACATGATCAGATGTAACTGTTGCATATTGCCATTAATAGATCAATGGGTGTACCTGGGCATTGTCTACTGTTGCTTGTATGTTTTGTGATGATACCTTTTAAGTCCCAGCCCCATTAGCAGGCATTGTACATGTGTGGAGCAAGAAAAGGAAAGGAAAAAAGCAACAACAGAAAAAAACAATGCCCAATTCCTGGTTCAGAATTAAGAGGCTGTAGAAATTGTCACAAAACTCAGGTCACATTAAGATGACTACAATGGTTTGACCTTACCTAGTTATACACACGGTGAAAAGTAATAATTGTTGTAAACTTGTGAAGTTATAAACTGTAATTATTATTTTGTGCATAGTAGCATCGACTTCTCTGCTGAGTAATGAATAACTAAGAATTAGAAGTGGAGAGATAAGACTTGTCATGGGAAAATACTCCAAATCTTTGAAAGAGGTAAGTGTATTTTCACAAGGTTTAAGCATAAAATGCAGGACTGGGCTTCTTAGGTATGGGTGACAGTATGTGACTCAGCCTAGGTCAGCCTTGATGCTTACAATGGCCACATAGCTTAGTCAAGAGAACAAACAGGACTGCAGTTTCACTTTCTAGCTAATCTGATGCAACTGAGCCTGGACACCTAAATGATAGATCCTAAATGTGGGTTTAATCTAGGGATCACGTGATTGAGTAGAAAAAAAAACAACAAAACACTCTCCCAAAGAAAATCTTTCCTGTGCATAGCTTCACTGCTCTCACTCCCCTTTCTTCTATACAATTGCTAGATCCAAGGCAGGAGATCTTTGGATAGATAGAGGAGAGAAAGCAATTCTTCTAGCAGGTACTCACAGCTGCATAAGTTTAGCTCTAACATAGAGTAGCTCCTTTCAGATTGCTGATATGAGATATAAGCTTAAGAGAAGGAATTAAAAACTTATTTTGGAATAGACTTCCTTTTTCCTTTCATATTCTCCATGTTACAGTTTGTTTTACGCACACCAGTTGCCGTTTGCTTCACTTCATAGGAATGTCATTATCCTGAGCCGTTGGTAGTGGATGCTGTTTCTCAAGAATATCCCAGAAGGAAAGCGGAAAGCAAGTGAGCAAGCGTTCCTGCTTCCTGAGTCCGTATGGGGGTGTGGATGTTGCTGGGTAACATGACTCACTGCACAGCTTTGTGAAGTCAACAGGACTGCGTTAGTTTGCAAAGCAAGTAGAAACTGTTTCCCATAAATAGTGATACTGCACTTCATCTCTAACGACTCTACCAAGCTAAATTTAAAGAAGGAGCTAAGATTTACTTTCTGAAAAGCAGCAGCGTTCTTCACATCAGCCGTTTCACTCACACATATAGGTGCACCCCTGCCTTAGATGATGGGGGGGCCTCATTCAGATGTTGGGGGCAGGTGGGGGAGCAACTGCTTGTGTGCGCCCCTACGTGTTTTCTTATTACAGGACTCGCACCTGTACGTAGTGTGTACACACAATTAGGTTTTCCATGGTGAATGACAATGTATGTCCATAAAACAGCTGGGCGTGATTCAATATCCTCTGTGCTGAACTGAAAACGCCACACAGAATAAAATCTCAGAATGTGTTTTACACTTAAGGTCACCTTAGGTATTGCACAGACTGTGATATGCAGACTGTCCGGTAACTAAGAGAGACCTTCTAGGTCTCCCTGCTTTGCACAAAGAGAATCCTTCATTGCTATTCACAGTTTCAGCAGTACAGGCTGTCTCCTGCTGAGAGCAGAAAAGTTCCTGTTTCAGGCAGCAGAGGACAGTAACACATGACTTGCTCCTATGAATCAGTTCCAATCTTTTTCTAACCCGTACTAGCCTTTTCACATTTTACTTTTATTCTGGCCTGTGGGATAGCCATGTCTCTAAGCTCAGGCATCTGTCTTAGAGTTCATATTCCCCTCATCTGTCTTCTCCTCTGTATCCTCCATCACTATGGCCTGACAGGGTGGCATGTCAGCCTTGGCTCCCCTTCATTCTGAGATTTGGCCTGGGTGCAGAGAGCTGACTCAACACTGGCTCCCAGTTTAAAGGGGCCAAAGTCTACTTTATACAAAGTATGGTACTAACTTTTAACCTCTGAAATGCCATTCATCTGTGGAGTGCCTTGCAAAAACACAGCTGTTGTTTTTCACAAGTATTGTTACTGAAGGGACCTTGAGGATTAGCAGCCTTTACGGATCCACCTCCCCCGTAATGTCACTTAGTTGATAGTTCCTGCCATGCTATCGCTGCCCGTGGGAAAGTCATGTGCACTGGTTTTTAGCATTCTTCTGCTCGTTGTTTAGAATCTGCTGGAGAAACCAAACATGTTTTCCAGCTTTTCATTTTGATAACAAACCAGTACTGAATGAATGCCTTATAACTCCTGCCAGCAATCTGCCCCGTTTCTAGCAGCTCTAACATAACCTGCTATATGCAGTGTCAGGAGCTTGTTGTAGAAAATTTTTTCTCCTGTCTTTCATTTCTAGTCTGACTCTTCCCTTGATTGGAGTTTAGGACTGACTATCCCATTTCCTTCCACACCTCTCTGTTAGTTATATTAGGCTAGCTTTTTGGTTTTCAGTAAAATGTACTTGATCACCTAGTGTGGAAGAGGGAACTTACACAGTGAGATGCGTAATTAGTGGTTGAAATATTTGTGAATTTCCATGCAGTTGTAGCTACTATAACTACAAAGATTGATCTTCAGCTGATACAAACACTTTAAAGTCCTGGGGAGATTTCCTTACCAAAGTAACATGTGCTGGAATTATGGTATAAGAAATGCATTCATGATTGCACAGATCTTTTGAGTATTGTAAGTCTGTAGAAAATAAGGCTTGAAGAGACTTTTGGATATCTATAGATAAGGAAGTATTAGTTATACTTGAGCCATTCCTGATAGGTATTTTGGTGCTTGTACGAAGCTGGATAATGATGAGGGTTCCACCAGCTGCCCACAGAATCTGTTCCAGTGTTTTTGTCTCTAGGTATCATCTTGAAGCATGGCTCCTAAGATGGGCAAAGTATCGCAGCAGAGGATTTAATGAGTGCTAAGTAGAGTGAAAGGTTTATTTTATGTATCCTACAGCATTTCTGTTTATACATCTTGGTATGTTTGCTTTTTTCACAAGAGTATGGCAGTGTTGACTCATGTTCAGTTTGTGATCCACTCTATCCCCAGGTCCTTTTCTACAGAACTGCTGGCTAGCTGCAAGTTCTCCTGTGTTTATGCAGTGAGCTATTCCTTACAAAGGACAAATATTAACCTTGATTTATTTCCTAATGATTTTAGACCATTTCCCTAACTTGCACACGTTGCTCTGAATTCTGTTCTTGACCTCTGAAGGGCTTAGCCTCCCCTTCCCCCCACGTGTGCCATTTAAAATTACATTTGTGTAGAATAATGTCTGTGCACACAAACTGATTTGATAAAACCTCTCATAGTGATATTGGCGATTACTTAGAGCACTTGTCATTTCCAGATGGTCTCCTGCACATCCTTTATTTTGTCCAAAGTTTGCTGAGCTTACTTCTGCAAGTTGCCTGTAAGAAGCATCAAATCTTCTCTTAAATTAAATGATACCCACCTTTCCCCACCCGTGAACCTGTTAAACCTGTCACAGTAGAAAAGCTTGGTTTTGTGCAGTCTGCTCCTAACAAGTCTGGGGCTGTTACTTATCAACCTATTATCTTCTAAAAATAGTTAATTTGTTCCAATATGATTTTCCAGGAACTGAAATTAGACCAACAGTTCCATGACTCTCTCTCTTTCTCTCTTTCTCTCTTTCTCTCTTTCTCTCTTTCTCTCTTTCTCTCTTTCTCTCTTTCCC
>NW_008614032.1:0-6210 GCF_000691845.1 Merops nubicus | reverse complement strand
CTTTCCCTCTTTCTCTCTTTCTTCCTTCGTTCCTTTCTTCCTTCGTTCCTTCCTTCCTTCGTTCCTTCCTTCCTTCGTTCCTTCCTTCCTTCGTTCCTTCCTTCCTTCCTTCCTCCCTCCCTCCCTCCCTTTTTTCTTCTTTGTTCCTATTTTCTATTTTTCCAGTGTTCCTTCTTCCCATTCTATAGCTTTTGAAGATAATTAGTGGCTCTGTGATAGCTTCATCTGGCCAAACACTTCTGAGAGACTGTATCAGAGTCAGCTAAATAAAACCAAAGGCATTATTTTAAGTAAATGGCTGCTCCTGTTCCCCTTGCCCCTCCCCCAGTCAGGTTCTTTCTCCTTTACTGTGTTTGCAGTTTTTTACTAACATAGTCAAATATTGAACACTGCTTCATCTGTTAGCTTACTGCTTTTAGCAAGCTGTTCCCACTGTTCACTACCAGTGACAAATAATTGGCTCCTGTTTTACCTTCACTACCGGCAATATTGGATCTTCTTATGTCTTTGTGCCCAGGCTTGTGATTCTTCCTTTACAAGATTTTGTCTTGTGGAATTCTGGAGACTGAGCTAAACTGTCTTTCAGTAAACTGAGTATAGATTGAACAGGTCACGCCTAAGTACTTTTCCAGACCTAGATTTATTCCTGTAGTTCTCCCCTGAAACCTTTCCAAACTTTAATCGTCTCAAATCTAAATTCACTGCGTAAATGTCAAGCATATGCAATATACACTAAATCAGAGCAAGGCTTCTAAGCGACTTGACTGCACGACTAGTGGCTGCTGCGGTTGGGGCAGAGCAGGAGTGACGGGTGTGTGACCGCGGTGGAAGCTGACCGCTGGCCGAGCGGTGCCCAGGTCCAGATGGGAGGGTGAGCAGCGGGTGGCCCTTCAGCTGTACAGCTGCATGTCCCCACACCGTCCTTGCTAGCCCGAGTCTCAGGTGCTGCCCCTCCTCCTTTGGCCTATCCACCCACTGTCTTCAGTTTGTAGCATGCTTCAGCGGTCCGCACCAAAATCACCTTTATTATGTTTCCCTCGCAGCCATAAGCTGCATCTCGGGTTTTCTTGATTCATATAAACCCCTTCTCCAAATCTACCTATTAACTTTTTCTCTCTCCTTGAAAACTTGCCTTCACTTGGGTCAGTAGGTGAGGCAAAAAGGAGGAATGCAAAAGGTCTGCAAGATGAGAATGGGGAATTACAGGTTTTCTGTACTTTTTTTTTTTTTCTGTAAGTTTTTGCAGGTTGCTTAGTGCACAAGCCAGGTCCAAACCTACTACAGCAAGAGGCAACAAAATTAACCTTATGAGTGGACATTTAGCAAAGCTATTACTGGAGCATAGCTCAGCTGGTATAAGGGCTCAGAGAAGAACTCTAAAATGTATGGTCAGTGAGTGAGGAGTTGAGGTCCCACTTAAAGGTTTCATCACAAGCTTATTGGCATAAAAAGGACAAATGCGTTTGGCAAACAAATTTTTAGCAGAAGAGACCAGAGCTTTAAAATGAAATTTTGGAAGTTCATGATTGAGAACAAAAGCCAAACTGCCCTCACCCAGTGGATTTCTCTTCAGTAACTGACAATTTCTTTATGTACAGTGTAAAGTTTTATATTTTTATGTATTTATGGTATTCCTTACACTTAACTCCTACAAGGCCTTACCATTCATTTAGGGTGTCCAAAAAATAGGGGGATATAGCAAAAAAGTGATTCCACTTGGGGAAGAGGAGCCAGTGTTGTAGCCTGTTTGCTATTGGAAAACACTAATGCAAAACCACAGAACAGTTTAACAAATTAGATTGTTCCTCTGTAATAGTGGTGGTTACTTCGTCAGCCCTTCACCTTTACTCTGCATTGGTGTCTAGTAACTCTGCTTTTTGCCTAGAGCCAGGTCATCAGTGGGTGTGAATTAGCCTAGCACTAATGTGTCAGGTGTCTACAAGGGAAAGGTCATGTTTTCCTGAAACTAAAGGCGGAATTATTTCTTGGATCTGAAGTCCTCCAGTTGCCTGCATTCACTGCTGTCTTCCCATTCCCTGTTCAGGTCCAGAGCTGTCTGACTGAAGCAGCCATCTGTGAGGTTTCCCTACTTAGGTCACTTCTGCTCTGAATCTGACACTTTCATTTTCTGTCTCAGTAATGCAGACCTCCACAGACCAGAGGTTTAAATACAGCTGTTTGGCCACATCTGCAGTATATCCAGTCTGTCTGATACTAAACATTCAGTATCACAGTTCAGCTGCTACTAAACATTCAGTAGAAGGCTCAGCTGTTATTAAAAGTTTCAATATAAATTAGTCTTCTTGTGTTGTGAATAAATGTGGTTTGAAAAGATTGTCCAAAGGATTTTTTTTAAAAAGCAGACTGTCCTCTGAGGGTTAGTCTTTTACCCGTTGTAAATGCTGTAACTGGAACACAGTTTGTGCTTTCCACAGAAAACTTGTTGTAGGGGAAACAGTGCCTTTTTCAGAGGCTTGTCTTATTCAGAACTCCCTGAAACTATAGCTGGTTCATCCCAATAATACTCTCAATAGTGTTGAAGGCCACTCTTTTACACCTCCTCATATAAGACCTTATTTTCTGAATCTATAAGCAAGGTCAGCTATGAGATCAGGCAACGCTGCTGACAGCTTTAGCCAGTCCAAGTCTTAGAAGTCTTCCAAGGATAGAGGGGTTTATTTTGTGCTGTCTTCTAAGACAGCAACTTGTTTAATGTTGTCTCTTCCTTTTACCAAATAAGTTCATTTATCTAAAAATATCAGTGACTAGTACAGAGCTAAATAACTTTCAAAAGTAGCTTTTTTTCAAGTAGTTTAATTACCTCACTCAGTTCAGTTTAACCATGTTTTTCTGAAGCAGGTTTTCTGACTAATCTCTTCACACATGAATAACACCATTATTCTATTAATTGTTGCTTTATGTATTAAACAGATGATTGTAAAATTTGGTAGTAAGCATTAGGACCATGTAGGGACAATGATTTCCTAACAGATGTAGATACTTTTTATTTCTGTTAAGAATGAATGCACTAAAGAACACTTACAGGTGGAATTAAAGCTGTGTGCTTATGCTGTAGCTTATTGTGAATGTTTGGACTAATGTGCATAAATGGTAATTGTTATGTAGGGATTAGAAAGCATTTCACAGCACATGTGAGGTTAATTTTATTACAAAATAATGCTCTATACCAGAAAGTGATTTTGATAATCACCAATTACTATTGGTAATTTTGGACTGCTTTTCCATCACACTCTCTGAAAGTGCCCTCAAGAAATCTTAGTGCCTCTTCTGTATACAGTGAGCTTGATAAACCGTATTTATCAGAACTGCATTTAAAGTCTTGTGCTTATGAAGTCTGTTTGCTTACACTCCCGAGTGACCTTGTTCACTGTGGTTAAAATAGTTGTGTAAGCGCTGGCACAGGAGTCTGACCAACAGAGATGACGCTTCCATGTGTATGTGGAAGACAAAATTCTTCAGAGATGCTCAGTGAGCATGTCTTTTATTTCCTAGCATGATTTCACTGGCTGTGACTGTATTCTAAGCTCATTGTACATTCTGTATGTGCTGGAGCCACGTGTAAAAATGGAAGTAAGGCTGCAGTAGCTTCTGGGATCACAAAATCAGTTAACATTTTTAAAAGTTAGAATAGTTGGCTTAGATACACTGACAGCATAACCTTCATTTTTATACAGTTTGACCTGAGTTTCAAAACCTTTTTAAAATGGCTATTCTATAGATTCTTACAGTACAAATACTTCAGAGAACCCTTCTGTGTGTACTTACACTGGCAGCATATGTGGGCACAGGTTACTCCAGTTCAGCGTATGCTCACCGGCGGTCAAAGGAGAACGAACAGTTTCTCCTCAAAGAGTCCTCCTATTTCCGAAGGCAGTCTGGATTTCATAGGCACTACTCTAAAGGCCGTTAAGTTTCTTTACTTTTTTTTTTTTTTTTTAAAGAGGCTATGTGCATACAGGATTTATTCCAGTGTATGCCTGTCTGTGTTAGCTGAGAGGATTCTTCAGGGTGCATTTCCACTGAATTGTGTGAGGCTATTCAGATATCTGCAGTTCCCCAGCTGTATAAATATTTGTGAGATTGATAATAGGAATGTTCCACTAATAGAAAGGACAATGAGAGATATACTAGTTGTTGACAAAATAAAAGCGTATATTGGACAGATTAGAAAGGAAATAATAAAATTGTTCTGAAAACTCAATTAAAGAAACGGATGAGAAAAAAACAACTGTTGTAAACTTAATCAAGGACTGTAGTTAAAAGTCTGTCCAACAAATTCAGCTTTCACAGCTTTCAGATATGTACATGCTACAGAAATTGCCATCTTAAAAAATACATACTTCTAAATGTCTTTATCCAAGAGTCCCCTAAAAAAAAAAAAAAAAGTCCTTTAAGAAAAGAAATGTGCTGTTTAGAATGGGCCATGTAAGGAATCACGAACACATTTCCTTTCTCCTCTTTGAGGCACAAGTGATTGCCTACATTTGAAAAGTGTTAAGCCACCATTTTATGAGAATGGACAGATGAGTCCATTAAAAATACCCTCTACTGAAATATACATTTTTCAAAGCTGAATAATAAAGCTTTTTAGCTGTGTTTACAAATAGTCTTTGCTCTACAGGAGACTCAAAAAGTGCTGCTTAGCTTTCTTACCAAATATTAATTACTCTTTGAGGTTTAGTCCTCAACCTGAGCCACTAAATCACTGTATAATGAAAATGAATTTCCATTTCCAGAAAGTCATCCACGTCCCTTTTCCTGCCCTTTTATTAGTGTGTCTTTATATGCAAGGTCTTCATTAATAACTCCACCTAAATGTTAGTTTTGAGGAAAGCTGAACCATCTACAGCTTCACCCACCCCACCACTAATCTCTACCTGAAAACACAGGAGTGGAAGAGAAAGAACTTGATTACTTTGTCTTTCTTTAAAATTAGTGAATTTGTTTAACAATATCTGAAGTTTTTTGCAGGTTTTACTCTGAAACTGGATTTTTTTGTAAAAGATGCATTCTAAACAGGGCAAATTCTCTAATAGGAGATCTCTCACATCACCGTTTTTGGACAAACTACACTATATTTCTTTTTTAAATTTTGCACATGGAAAAATACCAGATATTGTGGAAACACTTCAATTCCATGTAAGTGCACGAAATACTAAGTTTACAGCTCTTTACTGCGGCAAACTTGATGCTGGGTGTTTCTCAGCTAGAGAAACCTAGAATCAAGTAGAAGTGTAGATGCATGAGGTGGGGTTTTTGGTGGTGGGTTTTGTTTCTGAACAAGGAGCTATTTCTATGCCTTACAACTGCACTCTGAAGAACACACCAACAACTGAATGGCATCATAGTAGAACACAAGTAACTGTTTCTAATACAGGCTTATAACATGCCTGAAGAAGAAAACTGAGCACGTAGCTTTGTTTCCTGTGTAGATCATTTAAAAAGAACAGAGATATTTAGGGGGGAAAAAAAAAAAAAAAAAAACTAAAAAAACCTGCAACTTCTCAGCTTAATTTCACTTTAATGAGTGTAGCATATGTTGAATATTCAATGGATTTTCTTGCATCAGTTAGGAGTGAGCAAACTACAGAACAATCCACTGGAATCACGAGGGCTTTTATTTCTGATGTTGCAAGCTGGTTTGTGATGCCTCATTGCCACGATTTAAAAAAATAATTTGCTGGGACTGCCAGTTTTCCCATGTGAAAACACAGTATGGGGGTACTTCTTGCAGTTGGGTTTCTCACACATGTTCACATATCTTTCAGTAATTCTCTTTAACACATTTACAGTTTAGATGTATCTTTGCTGAAACGTGTCTGCTTTGATTTATACTTTAATACCAACTCCGAGCTAACTTTTCTTCTCTAACGGTACAGGAAAGAAAAAAAAAAAAAAAAAAAATATTTTTTTTTTTTTTTTTTTTTTTTTTTTTTAAACCAAATGATACCGTTGCTTACACCGCTGGAATAAGCTTCCTGAAATCCCTGCTCTCTTCCTCCTTCCCAATCTCTGTTTCTGGGAGACTTGCAACAATCCGGCGTTCTGTAATCCTAAAGAAGTAGCAAATGCAGGCCGAGGGAACATTTTTAACCTGATAGATTGAGCTCGTTCACGTCCCTAACGAGAAACGTGACTAAGTTGCCGGGGGCTGTTCCCCAGGGACTTTGTTTCGCTGCGGCGGGCCCG
>NW_008614031.1:0-979 GCF_000691845.1 Merops nubicus | reverse complement strand
AACAGCCAGCACACAGTCCTGGTTTGGCCGCAGCTGACAAAGGCACTGCCTCGAGAGAGGAGAGGAGCCTGGACATGGGGGAGAGGGTTGTGATCACAGCAGGATTCCAGACTGCACTGGAGTTAATTAGCTGATACAGCCATGCAGAAATGTCCTCCAGAGTATTGATTTCACTAAGTTTTTGCTCAATTAGTGTCTGTCTCAGGGCAGAAGTCATCACACTTCCACTTCCCAGGGCACTGGAAAACTGCTTCTCCCTTCACCAGGGCTTTGCCAGACTAATCTGTCTCCTGGTGCCCCCCACAGTGTCCCTCAGGCTGTCCCTGAGGGAGCTGCTGGGGGTATTTTCCTTGTCTGTATGCTTTACACTCCTCTGTCCCCTGTCTCTTGGTCACCTCTTGCTTGCCCCTTCCTCCCATCTTCTTCCTTGCAGATGCAGCCACCAAGCATATTGTCCCAGGGGCAGCTGGACAGGGATGAAATATGGCCAGGGCTGGGGCCAGTTGCCCCAACACAGAGATCCTCACATGAGAGCAGCCATGAGCTCTCAGAGGTGGCTGAGACTCCTCATTGACCTTTAATCAGATTTTTCAAAGCCTCGTTTCTTACTGTTGCATGCTTACTGCCATCCTGTCTGAGCCCCTAGCACAGGAAGAGCTGGAGGAGTGGTACTGGTCCTCTGCCCTGCTGCTGAGCATCCCCAAAAGCTGCAGCACTGCAGTGGGGAGGGTTCCTCACCACGGGACTCTCCCCCCATGGAGCTGGGGGGGCAGATGGGTTTTCACTGTGGAGCCTCAGAGATCCGGGACGTGAATAACTTCTCACCACCTGCTTCGTCAGGGTGAAGCCAAGTGGCATCCAGCAGGGGAGCGCTGCCCGGTGCGCAGCCCTCGCGTGGGGAAGGTCTCGCTGCCCAGGGCCGCTCTGCCAGGACCGTGCTCCGCCCAGAGGCGGCCCCGTGCCAGGCGTGCCCGCGGGC
>NW_008614030.1:4404-4862 GCF_000691845.1 Merops nubicus | reverse complement strand
TTTACTGAGGGTGCATTCAATCCCTTCGTCTAGGTCATTGATAAGGATATTAAACAGGACTGGTCCCAAAACCGAGCCCTGAGGGACACCATTTGTGACTGATCACCAGGTGGATTCACCACAACTCTCTGGGCTCTGCCATCCAGCCAGTGTTTAACCCAGCAAAGAGTCCACCTGTCTGGGACATGAGCCACCAGTTTCCCCAGCAGAATGCTGTGGGAAACAGTGTCAAAGGCCTCAATGAAGTCCAGGGGGACAACAGCCTACTGCTTTTCCCTCATCCACTAGACGGGTCACCTGATCAGAGAGGGAGATCAGGTTGGTGAAAGAGGGCTTACCTTTCATGAACCCGTGTTGGCGGGACCTGATCCCCCTGTTGTCCCACACTTGCTGGGTGATTGCCCACAGGATGAACTGTTCCATAATCTTCCCTGGCACCGAGGCCAGGCTGACCGGCC
>NW_008614030.1:0-4348 GCF_000691845.1 Merops nubicus | reverse complement strand
CCTGTTAACAAGGACGTATGGTAAATGATGGAGAGAGGCTTGGCAAGTTCCTCTGCCAGCTCCCTCAGCACTCTTGGGTGGGTCTCATCTGGCCCCATAGACTTGTGGGTGTCCAATTGGCTTAGCAGGTCCTTCACTGCTATTTCCTGGATTATGGGGGTGTTATTCTGATCTCCATCCCTTTCTTCCAGCTCAGGTGACTGAATACGATGAGGATAACTGGACTGACTATTAAGGCCTGAGGCAAAGAAAGCATTCAGTACCTCAGCCTTTTCCTCATCTTTGGTAACAATATTCCCCCTTCCCCTTGCATCCAAGAAAGAGTGGAGATTCTCCCTGGTTCTTATGCTCAAAGTTGACTTCATTTTCTATATTTTCCACTCTGACATGGTTCCTGGATTTGTCGTCAATCACGTCTAATGTCAGAATCTCAATAAATTGCCTGGTTTGTGGAGGATTGCTGCGTTTGGTTCATTTCAGATACAGCCTGAGGTTGGCTAAGAGGGCAGGACAGAGATTTTCATGTAGAGTTTGGTGTTAGTAATCCCCTAGGAACTTTGTACCACACTCAACTGGTGAAAAGTTCAGCTTTCTCTGGCTGGGCTCTCATGAGAGTGGTGATTATTAAATTGCCACAGTTGGCAAAAACCCTGGTTCACTTCTGCATCTGACTTGCTACTGAGGCCCGAGTGCCTAATATGGATCTGACCCCCCATATCTCTCAAGTTAAAATTCTGCTTTGTAGCCTTCTCTGGTATTAATACATTTCATCTTCTGCATGCATTACAAACACTTATTACCTAATTTTTACAGTATTCTTGTGAGTTAAGTAAATAAACAGCTGCCAAGGAACTGGAGCCCTCATTCTGAAACACAGTAGGATGTAGCAGTCTTAAATGTAGTCAGGATGCAATAAAAGGTGATGGCTTTGAAATATTGTTGATGTTAAATCGAAGTTCATTAGTAACCAGGCAAGAGGACAGAGCACTGCTTGACTGAATTTTTTGAAAATCCATGAAAGTTCGATTTTTTTAGGCAGCCTTTTTCATGGGAAACAGTTGCTGTTCTATTTATATGTTTTTGGTTATAGAACAAGTAACTTTTAATGCCAGGATCCTGGCTAAAATCAAACAACATATTCTACCACCTATTGCTAAATTTCCTTGCAGCTTCAACAAACTGCAACGTTCTTCATGTTAAACCCTGGGGTATTTTTTGATGTTGCTGTATTTTATTAAGTAGTGGTTGTGTCTTTTTGGAGATGCATTTTTAGATCAGGTTACAGGTTTTATGCTTGTATCATATTTTACATAGGTTTTGTTTCCAAAGTTTTGGAAAAATCCCTTTAAGTTAAATGCAAAAGCTGCAGAATAATTTTTAGAAGCCCATATTTTTATAAATTGACTGTTAATAGTTGAGTTTAAAACTACTTATTTCTTAAGTATTTGTGTTATGAAATCCTCAGCTGATGAAAAACTGGTGTAGTTCTGAAAATTTAGTGGAATGTAGCTCATCTGTGAGCTGAAGATATCTCCCTGGCTTGTTTTTTATGCTGACCTGGCAGCATTAAGATATGTGTTGAAGAGATTCAGGCTGATGTCTGTAAACAGCCCAGCCAGAATTTCCTTCCCTTTCTAATCTAGTTTTACTTTTAAGGACGGTGCAGTAAAAGACTCTTTTTATGGGATCTTAAATAAAATCATCTTTTTCCTTTTTTTCCTCGCTGCCCTCCGTGAACCTTTCTGTTCTTCTACATGTCTTTTTAGAGGCAAGTACTTACCTGGGTTAGTTCTTGGGTCCATTTGGTTGACACTAGCAGAAGGTTTGTGGAACTTAATCAGCATAAACTATTACATCTCACAAGGCCTTTGTCTTGTAATTTTCCATCTATTTTAGCTAGTGCAGCTGAAATATAACTGGACCATATTTGAGGGTGACTAAGCAGAAGGGGATTTGCTGATTGGGCAAAGACAGCTTACTGGAAAGACAGCAATATCTGAATTCTGAGTGCTTGCTCTGACTTGTGTAACCGGCTGCTTAGGAAAGCAGCAGCTGTTGTCCACCCAACAAGATGCTACTTCAGAACAGTGAAAAAAAAAAAAATGTTGCTTTGCCACTTGAGGCAAGATGTGGACATGAACGTACATTGTCCCAGCAGTTTTTCTTATAGCAAAGGCACAGCTGTATGATGACGTGATCAGCAGCCATCAGATAGATACCCCTGCTCACTTATGTTAATACCCTGCGCTGTTTATGTGCTTGCACCCTGCCCAGCAGGTTGGGATGAGTGAGCTGTAAAGCTACAGAACAGAAATCAAGGCAGTGCAGTAGCCCTTCAAAACCACAAGCAACAAGAGGCACTTCTCATTTCTGTGTTCCTGTCCTCTGTGTAAAACTGTGGACACTGATTCTGATACAAGTGCTCCAAGGCCTATTTTCAGCCAGCAAGTTATGCCAGCACTGATGGGATGGAATGGTTAGTAGATTGACAGCCCAGAAGAACACCAACCGTGAAGGATGAGCTCCTCAGACTACCAAGGCACAGTCTATTGGGAGCATCCTGATTTGAACAGCAGTACAGTGTTGCGCTTAAAATACAAGATACATGATTTCTAGCCAAGACTATGTGAATTTGGGCAATCCATCTCTACTAAGCATCTGCTTTTCAGTCTTTCTCAAAGATTGAGAAAGTTTTTTTAACTATTTTGAAGTGCTGTTGCTCAACAATCTGATTGATGCTAGTGAAGGGGCTGAATGCTTGCAAAGGCTACCCTAAATCAGGCAGAGAAAACAATCTTTTGTCTTAGGGCTGAAGCTAGATTCTTTGGTGATTACTCCTCTGCCACATCGCCCCCTCAGACTTGAGTCTCAGAGTCTCAAAAGCAAAACCAAAACCAAATACGACCTATAATGGTAACCTTCCAATGACCAACTAAGTTGAAGCACAGGAAGCAACCATGGGAGGTTGAAATAATTTAGGTGTATCTGTGGTTTCAGCTTAAATAGACAATGTTTTTCCTTAAATTAATTGGCCTATAATGATTGGCTTACCCTTGTTAATCTTTAGCATTTCCCCCTCCCCCCTGGATTGACTTGACCCTTTGTTGTCGAGGTGGCTTCTGCCGTTGCGTGCTACATGAGGGGCATGAGGGCTTGACACTAGATCCAGAAGAGACAGATCTTCCTGAACACAGGGGAAACAAGAGCCACTATGATCTGCAGACTGCAGACTTGACACTGTGTTAAAATTTAAGAAATCAGATGTGTGTCAGGCTCCCCAAATCTGTGATGAATGAGAGGAAGGGAGCTGTGGCAGGGTGAGGCTTCACACGAAAGGGTAGAATGGCTTTTTCTTTTCTCATCAGCCTTTCTATGGTGAGGCTAAACAAATACAAGGCAGTTGGGGCACTTTGATCCTGGGCATCTCTACCTGTCATTTTGCTTGATGTTCATCATTACCTGTGCCAGTTTCATGGGGTAAGCCTTTCAAACTGGATAGCTGGTGCTGTGATAAGTTTCAAGTTGCATGATGCAGCTGGGGTGGCTCTCCCTGCTTGTTTTGAGGCTTCAAAATGGTTCTGACATTGGTGTCTTCTGTTTGCACTTGAATCAGCAGTCTCTTGGATGGATGCTCATGCAGCCAGCTCATGAAAACCCTTCTTCTATTAGTAGTGGTCATTTGCTTGATGTGTCCCGTCCTGCTTTTCCCTGTTACTTGAATTTCCACTGAATTTAAGGTCACTTGCTCAAGTACAAGGAATTCTGGATAGGGTCTTCCTTTGTCACATCTCATACTTGCAACTTCTGCTGATTCCTATGTATTTTAAAAGCATAATATAATTCCTTATATGCTCACATCAGTATTTACCATTAGAATAGTGGTAGATATGACCATGGCGTTTGGTTTCCAGTCTGTCTATAGATTCTTGGTTTTGTTTTTTTTCTTTTTTAATGTACCATATTGTGTCTGAGTTGATGTTTTGAAACATCTAAAATCTGCATATTATCTAAGGCATAATGTTCTTAATGAAGTAAAAGTTCAATCTTACGGGCAAACCCTTACTTTTTGCCTCTTTAGAATCACTTGTGTTCTCTGAGATGGGTTAGACCTGAGAGACCACCATAGCCTCTACCAGCACTAAATGTGTTCCGTATGCCACTCCTGAAAATAATTTGATTGCAATAATAAGGTATTGTATCTGCTCAGATATGAGATCCATCATCTCTGTGTCTGACAAGCCAATTCAAAGGCTAGAGAAATTTGCTGTTTATTTTGTGAAAATAAGCAGGAGGATTTTCCTACAATCGTAGAACATGCTGAGTTGGAAGGGACCTCTAAAGATCATCT
>NW_008614029.1:0-18725 GCF_000691845.1 Merops nubicus | reverse complement strand
TATGATTCTATGATTCTATGATTTTTGTCTGGAGCACTGTACTGTAAGTCCTTCAGCTAGCTCGGAGAAGTGTACAAATTTTTATCTGTGAATACTGTAACCTTTAAAATATCATAAGTTGCATATGTAAAATATACAAGATAGTGGCGAAGCCATTTCAGTCACTAACAAACAAGCCTCCTTCCTTACTTCATCAGGCAAAGGTCTAAGTTAGGCCTCTGAAAAATTTGCTCGGTGTCCAAACTACATGTAACTTTACATTGGTAGTCTATGAGTTACCTTCAAGAAGACTAGCAAGGCTATTCAGAATTACATCACAGCTTTAACTCAGCATCTATTAATATCAAGCTGGTGATCGTATGAAAAATATATTCCTGACAGTGAACTCCCTGATGTTTATTTGACAAAACAGCTCTGTATACAACAAATGAAAAAGAATATTCCAGCAAATTCACTGTGCTTGCTATTTACAATTCCAAACACTCCCTGGGTTTATACCTTCAAATAATTTAAGCAGAAGGTAATTTTCCGAGTAATCTTAAAGATGCTTGACATTCTAAATTAAGCTATAATTAAAATGAAATTAACTTTTATAAATATCAATGAAGCATCATAGCAGGAACGAGACAGATTATCAAATAAATATGAGTTCACTGTTCAATGTCAGCATTTAAAACTAGACTTAGAAGTCAAAACTATTACAGACTTATAATACACAGCACATAGTAACCTCCTTTGTTAAGCAGAGACATATTTTCTGCAACAGTGTGGAAAGAGCAGGCAGTCATCACAAATCAGATGCCTGCCATTCAGCAAGAAAAGACACTGGCCTTTAAATCAAAAGGAATGAAACCATCTATTTCCTTCATTCTACCACAGACAAAGGAAATCCAAAAACCAACTCAAGAAAACAGAGGTGGTATTTTATTCAGAAACCACAATCTCCAAACAAATTTTTCATATTTTCAAACCCATGCATCTCAATTAATTTCCCTCAAATCCACCACAGACCCAATTCCCTCACATGAAAAGGAAACACATAGCACTCTTCTCTCCTCTTTGGAATCACTCTGAGCAATCTACTCGTCCTTCTGCTCTTCCTAAGGATAAATCATTCTTAGGAGTGTTCCTCCATCAATTTCAACAGTTCAGGTCTCAGTGTGTGTTATGAAATTCCTACTAGACGCAAAGCAACAAACTGGTGGGAAGCATGCATGTGTGCAGAGAAAATCTGAATGACAACACTCAGACTGCAATAGATCACGTATCAGCCCATGGAAAAAATGAAAAATTATGTTTCAGATTTCCATTAATAGAATCATTTAGGTTGAAAGGGACCTCCAAGATCATCAAGTCCAACCATTGAGCCATTAGGGCTCTAAAGTCCTCTGCTAAAACAGATCAGAATCTGTCAGGGTTGGAAGGGACCACAAGGATCACCCAGTTCCAACCCCTCTGCCATGAGCAGGGACACCTCCCACTAGATCAGGCTGCCCAGAGCCTCATCCAGCCTGGCCTTAAAGACCCCCAGGGATGGGGCCTCAAACACCTCCCTGGGCAACCCATTCCAGGGTCTCACCACGCTCATGGTGAAGAACTTCTGCCTCACATCCAGCCTGAATCTGCCCACTTCCAGCTTTGCCCCATTCCCCCTAGTCCTGTCGTTACTCGATAGCATAAAAAGTCCCTCCCCAGCTTTCTTGTAGGCCCCCCTAAGATACTGGAAGGCCACAATAAGGTCACCTCGGAGCCTTCTCTTCTCCAGACTGAACAGCCCCAACTCTCTCAGTCTGTCCTCATAGGAGAGCTGCTCCAGCCCTCGGATCATTCTGGTGGTCATATAATGATCCACAACCAAATAGGTACTAACTTCTATAGGACAAGTTGTAGCATTTTGACAATACACTGAAAAATTCTGTAGTTCCACAGTTCAGTTTTTCAAAAAAAAAACCCCAACTTTTCCTTAGCAGGCATGATCAGAAGAAATCTGTTAGAAATGGAATCACTGAAATGTAAAATAAGGAAGCAAATTTTCTTTTTAACCCCATTAAAGGCTTAGGGTTTGATGGTACTATTGACACACTTTGGAAAGTGTGAGGGGTTTTAATTAATATTTTTCTTCTAAAACTTAAACAACGTTGCAATTATTTGTATGGAACAGATGGAAGGGAGACTTCATAAGAAATTGTTTCGAAAGGGCAACTGATAAGAGTATAAATATTTTAAGAGTTCTAAATAAATAGTCACTTCAGTCATATAAGTATGAAAATCTGTTTGTACTTTTCAAAAAATATTCTTTCCTATGAGAAATGTTTCAAAAAAAATCTTTAAAAAGAACTATACATGTTAATCTACTTTTAAACAGATGAACTATCACTTGTACTTCAAATCCACTGAACAGGCATATCGGCTACATGATTATTCTCAGGATACCGAAATCTGCTTTTCATTCCTTCCTTCACACATCAATGAATAAACACAAGGATGCAGAATAATTTGGAGTTGACCGACATATCAGAGGAATCTGCTCTGTATGCAGCATAACATCCTTAAAAATTTGGCAGTGGTAAAGAAAGTACAAACTCTAGCAAAGAATTTTTTCAGGTGTTTGGTTTAAAAGAATTATGATAACCATCCCTCATACCACTACTGCCCAGATTCCCCCCCAGTGTGGCCTGTAATTTCCCCTCTCCTTTCAACATATTTTTCATTATTATTTAATGAGTGTTCCTAGGTGTGTTATCGAACATTTCCAAAACAAGCATGTAGACATTTATGTCATGACAGAACAGTACATCAAGTTAGTTCTACCCAAACTCTTTTCTAATTGTACTTATATGTCAGGGACAAAGCTAATGAAAATTAGAACATTTTCCTACAGCTCACGAAAAAGAAATATTCTATTGCCAAAGACACCTAGCTCACACTGGTTAAAGCCTAGAATAAGCAGGTTATAATGATGAGCTGCAAGAAAAGTTTATTAGAATAACTGCTTTGACATTTATGCATTAGTAATAATAGACACCAGCCCTATACTTTTAAATCCCGCAACCTTTGCAATACATAGAAAGAGATCAAAATATGAAGAAATCCACAGCTTTGCTTGAGGGATTTGCCATATTAAGTGTCACTGTTAAGATTAAAATCACCAACCATTAAGAATTGTATGTATATCTGCCATTCAGATGTCAAAAATTATGTGATCAAGAGAGTGGTTTCAAGGCAGATAATAAATAAAGAAGTTTAAAATAGAAAGGTTGAAAAACATCTGAAGAATTACATGTAAAGGAGCAGATCTTTGCAATCATTCCCGCTGTGATCAACAGGCACAGGGAAATAATAGTAACATCTTTTCCCATGGCTTAAGATAACAAAGCTAAAGATAGCAAGATGAAACAATGTCTTTTGAAACTACCAAATTAACAGAAATTAACGCAGCCAGCTCACTAACACTTTATATGAATTATGGTGTCAGCACAGGTTTTTCTACGTTCTCAAAGTGCTTTCAAGCCTACTGAGTAAATACTACACAATCCCCCTGAGCACGAAAGGGAGGAACTGGAACCCTTTTGTATTATGGCATTTTGGTGAATGACCAACACTTTTCTGCCTTTGTTTTAAAGCAGTAAAAACTGCCATATAAAAACTTTCCAACTACATTTCACATTTATATGCAACTGAATCTGCTAAAAAGGTTACAACCTTTTTCTTTTTAAATCCCAACTTTATAACAAGAAGGCTAAAACATCTAATTATCTGAAGTTAAGAATAGATTTTGTTACAGGTGAGACAGGTCTCAAGGCATCTTACAGATCCCCTGTAATTCATCCATCAGCTATGTTACAAACAGCAGACGGGAGCCAGAAACAATACCTGTGACCAAAACCAAGCTGTTTACTCTCAGCAAGATTCTTAACTATCAGCTCTACTTCAAGCTCTTAGGAATATGGTCACTGCAGTTTAATTCTGCTATATTAACAAGCAGGAACTAATCCAAGACATTTGGAAACTCTGGAGGTTTCTTTACAACTGCAAACACAAAGTTCTCAGGAGACAGATCAATAGATTTCCTTATGGAGCCTTAAAGCACACCTCAGAAAGAGGACAAGTTTCCTCTTCAACGAACTCTCACTTGCCAGTCAAAATCCTATTAGGAAGGTCAAGTGGTATTCTACTCCTAAACTAAACATGCTATGTAAGTTTATTACACAGGAGCAGACACAGAGCTGGGTCAAGAACTAGCAACATAATATTTCTGGATAGTTATAATGCTCTCCCATATAAATCTTCTGTATACGACACCTGTATCGCTGAGCCATAGATGTATGAGAAATGTGGATTTAGGCGTAAAACACCCCAGAAAAGGAAAATCCTCAATCTATAATGCTGATTTATTCAAAATACACAGAATACACTTTTCTTCAAGGAATTTCGTACTGTATTATTTTTAAGCTGAAACCTTCCAAAGGCATCTATCTTCCTTCCTATGTAATGATCAGGTAGTAATGTGCAGAAAAGTTGCGTTAAGCTAACAGACAAATAATGTAGTCCACTTTACAGTGTCAAGAATGACTCAGCTTATCAACTCCCAAAGTTTATCAGCTTTATTTGTTCAAAAAAACCCCAACCACCCAACCCATAAAACAACAAATATGTAAAGAAATAATTCTTCAGTTATTGTAGAAATCTGCAGACAAGTCTCGAATATATACATTGGACTGGTAAAAAGGAGAAATGGCAGCAGCCTTAGAATTCAAAACCAGGAAGAATTTAGATCATAAATACGTTACTGTTCAGCCTCTCACTTTCCTGGCCACTGCAGTGCTTTAGTTGATAATTTAACATAGTTAGAATGAAATTTAAGCCAGTCATATTACTGAAGCAGAAATGGCAGTACAAATGTGCTGTAAAGGCAGGGAACGTAAGCAAAGATGCCAGCAGACTGTTGCCCCCTTGGGGTAGAGGGGCTGGCTGCTTCAGAGGCGCGTGCAATGCTTTTGTTACTGTGCAGCGGCAAAATTCTGATCAGACACAGATCAATTCATCAGCTTGGGGTCCCTCACAGTCATGAAGCATATCCTGCATACAAATCAGAAAAAGGTAACTTCAAAGAAAGCTGAAAAAGAGAAAAAAGCATACCAAGAAATGCAACTTAGAAAGCAAACGCTTGCAAGAATAACAGTATTTCTCTGTGCTGATTGTTCTGAGCCCTTTTAGGGATCCCTATACAGAGGAACGAAAACAAGTTATGTCCACACTTTATAACTACCTGAGAAAAAAGACACAAAGCCAAGTTCATTTATTCAGATGTGTGCGTATAATTTTTGCTGTTTCAACAGGAGAGAGACATACAAGGATCTCAGACTAGAATTTTACTCTAATATTCACACATATAAAATATTTCAACACATGAAGCTTTGTGCAATTTTAAAACTGATGTTTAAAAAAACCCCCAGACAATTGACTGGCAATGACTGAGATCAATCCTCCAACACCCACACAAGACTGATCCTGAACTAGAACAGAAGGGTCTAAACTGAGCTGCATAAAAAAGATTTGCTCATTGGCCAGTAATCCTCACCACAAATTAATTGATTTGATAAAAGTATGCCTCTTATTAAAAAAAAGGCAAAAAGCTGTATCCAACCAGGATTCCATATAAAATGAGACTTCTTAACAGAGGGCAAGCATTCTTTTTCAACAGCGGAAGCAGATGAAGGACCACTATTTTTTTTCCTTTCTTCCTATGAGCATTAGCTCTAGCTGAAACTCAGCCAGTTCCTCCTTATGTAAGCCCACAAATCAAACAGTGGGAAAGCAGAGCCTGCACCATCTGAGTACGACGACAGGGAGGTGGGTATCTCCAGCACACTGACGGTGCAGAAGCACAGATCATCTCAAAGTCTCCCTCACTGGGCCCACATGAACATTACACAAAAGGAATTGCCAGAAGAGATCTTTGCAAAACACATTACAAAACAGACCCCAGGAATAATGAGCACACAACAACCTCATTCTCTGGGATCTCATAAAGGAGTATGTGCAACTACTGCACAGAACTTCATGAAAGGCTTCTGGAGCAGCACACTGCTGTCTGCAATTAGTGCCATGAAAGGAAAACCTCAAACCATCTTTACGTGCAAGTTCCTCGTCAAATGAACGCTCCCGCTCACACTCTGTTTAAACATCAGTTGGTAGGGAATAATCAGGTGCTGGCCTTTGCCAGAGCTCCTTCAACTGTGCTTTCTGCCTTTTGTACACATGAGCAGATACTTTTAAGTAAGTGGTGAACAATGGCATTTTAACCAGAAAAAAAACCAGCCTATTTGTAACAGAGAATATGCATCACTCTTCAATCCCCTGGAAAGTTCTAATGAGCCTGTCAGTGTCAGATCCACATCTCCTACGTTAATTTCTCCTGGCCATACAGTTCCTCCTGTAGGTAAACATATCAGATTCATCTCAACTCACAAGCAGCAATTCTCTCAGCATATCCATGACCAAGGAAAGGAAATTTTCTTGTGGCTCTCTGTCTCTCTCTGACATAACTGCAGCCTATATTAGCACAGTTCTCTCCGTCTGACCACTGATTAATTCTCCCTATGAATTATCCACTTGGGAAAAGGTGGTTGGTTGGGTTTTAAAATTATGCATGTAAAAAAACTTTCTGCTTGTGTGATTACTTTGGAAAGAGTAAGAGAGAATCTCAAACCAAACAAAAAGAATAGTTTTCGGGAGCACAATCACTTCCATGTTAAGTAACACTTTTGTATACCATTCGTATTTACTGTCTTTGAAAACTCAGTTTATGTAGAAGTATCACACAAAATAAGGAGGATTAGCTATTTGTAAGTTGCAAATTTTTACAAATTCATAATTTAAAAAAATTTACTTTGATGCTTAGAAGAGACAAAACAATGGACTAGAAAAGAACTAAATCCTCTCGTTCACACTTCAGAAAATAGAATCTCTGTAGGTAAACTATATCAGTTTTTAATTTAGCCACCTGATTTCTTCAGATAGGTTATCACTAATACAGTCCCATACCTATTAACACAAGCAGGTAATTTAGACCACAGTGGTCATATGTAGAAAAATATTTTTTAAATTATATCAAACCAAACAACAATGAAAAATCTCTTTCTTTTAGAGTTTTAACTTATTTCAAATCTAGCCACCAGAAGCACTGATACCTTTGGAAAAGTGATTGACTGTTTTAGTCTCAACTTGAAAAAAACACACTGTATGCATAATATACGCTTTCTCACTGTACATGCAGTATTAGTGGTAACTATAGTGAAAGTACATGCAAAAAGATACATGAAAGTAGACACACTGCATAATTCCAAAACAGAAACTCATTTTCAATCATCATAAAAGGGAAAAACTGACTATTCAAAAAATTGCAGGGCAGAGTATCATACACACGTGGAAAGCAGAATACTAAAATGATGTGAGAAAGTGGCTAGCTATGATTTATAATACATCTCACATTTTCAGTAATTCAAGAATATAAAGAAAAAGATCTGTGTGATAACAATTTATAAACAGGAAGGGTTTATTCTGTTATCAATTTGGAATGGTAGAAGCAAAATCTAATCAGAGTGAAAAGGAAGAAACTGGCATGCTAAAAGAAACCTTAATGTAATAACAGCCATTTTTTAATGTGATATTGTTTCATTACCTTCACAACAAGATTACAGCACACAAATATTACATTCAGATCTGGATAATTTGTGCTTGACTACATCTGGCTATGCAAAAGACATAAGGTAGAGGGCATGATTTCTAGCACATCTATCCATCAACTGAGACTATGTTAAATCAAGGTTTGATTTTAGTTCATTTTTTATCCAAAGGAAAGTTAAATTTATAAACAGATCAGGAATAATCACAGATTAATCTCTCCCATTTTTTGAAGTGCCAAGATCAACATCTCAAGAATGCCCTGCATTTTGAGATATACTATAGTAGATTAAAATATCTAAAACTATGTGAATATTTTTAGCCATTCCATCCATGTTTCTCTATCTAGGTATTCCTCTGGCTCCTATAATCTTGGTATCTCTGCACCAATCCACATGATATGCAGTTATAAACAAATGAGTATGCTCTCCAGATAGGAAAACATACCTTCTGCTGACATCAATAGGAACCCTGGGAAGAAAATCTGAATTCATGCCTGAATGCAAACCTTCTAGAAATCTTTAAAAAAAATCACAAGGACTATATAAATCTCAGACAAATGGTTATCCTTCACCCTCTTCATGAGCATGCAGTGCTTGTTAGCATTCATAGGATTTACGTAGGTGTTTCAAAAAAAGCAGGATCTATTATATCAAGTCAAAGTTTTTCAGGCCAGTTATGGTTATTAAATTTCCTAGCTGGCTACAAAGCAAGGGCAGTGATCTCACAAGGGCTGAGCACTTTCTAGAAAACAGTGAACACATCCAGCTCCCAGTGACAGCTGAAGGCCAACAACAGAACAGCAGTCAGGACTCAGCCAGACATTCAGATAGTAATACTTTCAAAAATGAACAAATATATTTCTCATTATATGAAGAATGAAAACTGTGGAGAACGTTGTCTTTTTCATGAGACTGAGAAGTCACAACAACTCTGAGAAAACCTGTGGGACTAGAGATAATGATGACTAAATGTGAGTAAGCAGAGAAGAGGCTGCTTACCACACAAACGGTCTGACCTCTAGTTCTCTTTACTACAGTGCAGCTATCAGATTTTCATGTCATCCTCAGTGTGTGTAATGTCCATTTCACCTCGTCGAGGTTAAAATTCATTTTAAGTAGCAGTAAATCACCAAAAAAAAAAAAAAAAAAAAGAGAAGTGGAAGTCTCCTTATCTTTTGGATTGCTCAGTTTTTAACGGTTTGCTATTACAATACTCTGACTTATGTGTGACATTAAGTGTAAGTAGAGAGAAAATGCAGTGATGCGGTTTCATAGCGTCATCTCTATCATCTCACAGTACTGACAGCTCTATTCTGCTTTCAAGGTGGTTATTATTGGAGAGGTATTTCTGTTTGGACATATTCAGCATTCTTTTTGAGACATAAGCTACAATGTTGAGAATATGGTTTTACATGGGACTTTAAATATCAAATTATTAAAACAACCAACAAGTAAAAGCTCATAAACAACAAAATAAGAACAAACTCACTGTTTGCCAAAGGATCATATTTAAGACAACGTGAGACTAAAGAAAGACACAGATAAAAAATCAATTTGCTTTGAGATGGAGAAAATATTAATAATTCATACTTTACCCTCCTTAAACACTGCACTAATCAGCAACTTAGAAAGCAAACATAACCAGCTTAGTGCATTTCAGTCTTGTTACACAAACATTAGAAGTTCTCATGCCATGAGATGTCAGACTTTTTATATATAAAGTATTTATTTGTTGAATTCTGCTTAAATATAGCATTCATACTCCAGTCCTAGGGTCAAACAACTGAAAAATACCTCACAAAAGGGAAATTTGGTTTTTGCCTTAATTAACATTTATGACTTCTATTAATCACTGGAAAAGGTCTCTGTACATTTCTATCCTCCTTTCTACAAAATGTTGCCACCTACCTCCTCAGATTTTAATTAAACACACAACTACTTCTCATTCAAAGAGCCACTTCAGAGTGTCCAGAATGAAGGACACAAGCTTGCATGGCACAGTTTCACACCAAACATGAAATGTATTCAATAGCTGATACCTATTACTGATTTACTGCATATGTAATGCCTGGTAGGCATGTGTATAAAACCAAAAGTACAATACAGAATTACATTAGGACATTCCTCGTTGATTTACTTTTATTAACTTATGCTGTGCAGCTAAACAAGATAACCAACAATTTTGCATCAAAGTCACTTTCTAGAGTTCTTATTGTTATACTACTGACTTAACCTATTAAATTA
Source organism: Merops nubicus (assembly GCF_000691845.1). Taxonomy (NCBI): domain Eukaryota; kingdom Metazoa; phylum Chordata; class Aves; order Coraciiformes; family Meropidae; genus Merops; species Merops nubicus. Next base: position 8,793 of record NW_008614029.1, on the reverse strand, counting down.
TCAGTGGCTTTTTTATGTTCTGCTACACAAGGATTAAGATTTGTAACAATGTATCCTAATAGCTCTGATTAGCTTTTGCAGCACTTCTCAAGTGACTATTAATGAAAAGGCAATGCTACCAGAATGAAAATACTATGTCATTGGAAAAGATTAACTAATAGAATACACCTAATTTTCAACTTACTATTGCTCGAATAGTACTTAAGGCACAGTGCAAATACTTTTTTTTTCATAGCTTTTATAACTGGAAAAATAGTATGTGTATTCCTTGAGCTTTAAAGCAATACTAACAAAGAAATATAAATAATAAAACAAAACCAGACTGCTACAGGACTCATCATCTCAGAATCTCGTAACAGTCTTTACATGTTTGAGTAAATAATTCCTGAAAATACACACTGTGTATAAACAAAAGCCCATGACTGAACAGAATTGGTTTAATTAACATAAACACACAACAACATAAAGTTTTGGAAAGTCTTCCATCAAGCTTTACAATCTAAATAAACTGTATGTGTGGGCAGGGCTAGTTCTGTTTGCTTACACGTGCATTATTTGGGACTACTTTGACTAGATATGAGTTGAGCTAATCTACTAACAACAGTGTAATTAAAGCAAATTTGTATTTTGCACAGTTTTATAAATCATGCTGCATTAAGCCATGTGACTAGCATCTGCTGCACATTACTTCCTTTTTGATCCTTCATCCAGGGGAAAAGCAGAAGCAAAGATGTTTCTTGTTTTGATTATGTTTGAGGGGTTTAAATATATATGAATATATGCAGTATTAAATATTTATGCTAAGCAAGCAAGGGCAACAACATTCCTCTTGTTCCTGACAGCAAGGTGGTACAGTGCATCATGTGTCCTAACTCCTGAAAGAATTCACTTGGCAAAATTGGACAAACCCCAGTGAACATTTAACCACCTGCATAAACATCTCTTTTCTTCAGTTTTTCCCCTGTGTTGCACATCAGCACAGGTTTCACCACAGTGAATCCTTACATGGTGTTCTAGGGGTTTGTGTACATATGACAGAGGGTTATAAAGATATTCAAAACCTTGAAATTTAACCAAAACTCTCTGGAAGGCCTATCTGAAAAGCAAAGGTTTGATAGGTTCCTATAGAACAGACTCTCTTGCTGATGGAAATGGATGAAGCTCCCTCTTTTACAGAATTTTCTACATACTGAATGTTTGGTATGCAGGTGGATTCCACTGTCCAGTCAAGAGGTTATAGAGACGTGAAGAGCTGAAACCTTGTCTTTGCCTGTCTGTAAAGAATGATGTCTCCAGGCCAGCCAAGAAATTATTCCAGCCTCAGTGGAAAATGCTTTCCCACAGACAACATGGCATCAGCAAGGAATGATGAGCTGAAGAACAAGGTGACAGCCAGAACACGTACAAAAAGGAATGATTATTCTACTCCAAACTTTCCAAAATCTTCCTCTGCCCACAGGTAGCTTGAAGCTGCTTACAGTACCAGCCACTCTCATCCAAAAACTATTTAATTCAAGTTATTATATGGTACTCATGACTGATTTGGTAGACTCAAATAAGCAAGAACAAAGATATACGGAACATGGGAGTTGGGAAGAAACTCCCAACTGAGACACTACTTTGCACATGCTGGCCTTTAGCAAGGAAAACTCTGGTTTACCAGCTTCTTGAAGCTTATCTTCCCAGCATTCACATCCTCAAACTGATATGAAAGCAAAAATCTAAGTTACCAGTTTTTCAGATCAAGGTAACTTGTCTCGAAAAATGGCCAGGATATATGTGAAGTGTCTGGCTCATTCTGACATTTTGATCTGAATTCAAAGGAAGTTTTAGCATATCAAGTTGCTCCCAGGGAACAGACACTGGTCCAGAGTTTTAAACATCTAATTCTGCTACTTCCTGCTATTATGTCAAAAGCCTTTCTTATTATAATCATCCCATGGTTCTTAGACAACTCTGGCTTGACTGCAGTCAAGCAAGAGTCTTTGCAAGTATTACTGGCTTATTACATCCAGGCTGTTGTGCTAATATTAGTCACAAGTTCCATCATGGTTCTTCCTGGATCACCTAGAGCTTCTTGGGCCACACAGGCTCCTGAGTAGACCTGTCTGACTTACTGGTATATTCTTCAGCAAGATATCTAATGACCAGCATCTTCACCATGCTGAGACAAAGGCACAGAATTCAGAATGGCCCTGTACCTCCTCCATTTCAAGGACATGTGCCTTACATAAAAGTAGCTTACAGGGTTGATACTTGCATTTATGTCCTACTAAAACTTTTAATGGTTTCCTGTCACAGCCTAGTCCAAATTTAATATCACAGCTGCAAGTTGTCCTGAGAGTTTACTGTCTAACAAAACATTTGTGGAAAAAAGGTCACTGAGAGAGAGCAAAAAAATAAGCCACAGAAGACAAAACCTCATTAGTGTCTGATTTTTGCAGGAGTATTGCAGAAAACTACAATAGTATGCATGGGCAAAGAATGAATGGGAACACCTAGGTGTGGTAGCACCTAGACGAACACACAGCAAGGAAAAGGCTCTCAGAATGTCCCGTGTTAATGGCACCCATATTAGCAGGTCATCAAGACCACGGCTTACCCAAGGATCAAAAAGACATCCAGATTTGGAAACAAAGAACAGTCATAAAACACTGACCACTCACAAATGGGAAAAGAATGGAAACACTGATCACTGTTAGCTCTGAAAGGGTACAAAAAGGCATGTCCAAACGGACCTATCCAATATAACGTGGTTGCCATGCTAATAAGAATGCAGAAGAATGCAGGTCTAGAAGCATGTCCTTCATGTCACAGTAACTGATCCAGAACCTAACATCTGGACAGAAACATCATTATGGCAGACTATCGCACAGACTTCTTGGACAACATGCACATTCTGGTGCTCAAGTGTGACAGTGAATTAGTGAAGTTTACTTTGTTTCAGGCTTTATTTTAGATAAAATCACGTTTCCCACCAGTAAGATCACCTCATGGGTATCTGCTACACTGTGACTATGTACAGTAGTACAGCTCAACACTATTTCACACAGTTTGTATGCAAACAACTTCATGCAGTTTGACAGAGAGTTTATTGCTGCAGGGAGATAATGGTTATGCCCACATTAGTTTTTTCATCTGGACCAACAGTATATTTCTAAAGCAAATTCTCCACCCATTTGCACTTTTATTTCCAAAACAGTTCAGCTCTGAGGGACATTTTGGTGCAGGCAAACTGGATTCTTTCTAGAGGAAGCTAGAGAGGAATCTCTATTCCAGCACTGCACCATTTCACCCCAGCAGGAACATACGGGTGTGACAAAAACAAAAAGCTCTCTTCTGAACAGCTTCAATGCTTAGGAATGGATATTTAACTCAGGGGGGCAGAATAAATGAATTACCAATTACATCTCTTCAGCTGTACTGACTCTAGATGTAGGGGTGTCCACACTTCAATCTATTCACCCACTACAATGGCACTTTATACTTCTTAATGAAAGCAACGCCAGTTCCAGTGTGGAAGTCTTAAGACTACTTATTATCCAATTTGTGTTTTGCTTTTTGTTTTCTTTCAAGCAGAAACACAAAGACACATCCAGAAGCATTTGTAAAGTTACAGACTTGTACCTATAAGCATGCTGATCTCTAAACCAGAAATGAGCTCAGCACTGTGTCATAGTAAACTCGTTTATTACACTTAGCTTTTCAGTCTCGTTTCAAAGAAAAACATGGACATGATGTACTTAGTACCTAATATCTGGACTAACTTAAAAAAAAACAGTTATGTGAACCCCCTCAGCTCAACTAAATTTCTCAGGTTTACAGGTCTCCATGACAAAACATCCGTGACTTAGGTCAGCACCCATGGAATTCATTTCAAGCAAAATGTCCAAGGCACTTCCCAGCTTAGTACAGGCAAAAAATCAAAAGAGAAGGTCAGCCAATCCCTTCAACACACACACACTCCAAAAATAACAGTGAAGGATCATAATATCTTTCCACAGTTGCTAGAACCAGTGTTTCCTGTAGTATGTACCAAAAATTTGTACTTTGTTGAAAATGTAACACAGCCTAAGATGTTTTTAGGATTTCTGCCATTCATCAGACGTTGTAAACAACCAGAATTCTTCATCTAGAAGTAGAAAACTTTCTTATGGTAGCTGTGGTAAACAGCCCGAATGCTCACCTCCACACATTCTTGCCCAGAAAAAGAAGGGGAAGGCTTTTGATTTTATAGAAAGAAATATATAGTACTACAGTGCTGTGTAAAATAGCTGGAAGTAATACCCAGTGGAAAGAAGCCAGAAAGAAAGAGGAAATTATGTTCCTTAGCAAAACGGACCCAAAGCTGCTAGTATCTGACGGTGGCAGTGTTGAAAAATGAGTTCTGCATTCTCAGCCAAAAGGCAGCAGCAACAGCAGTTTACTGAAGGTCATAATCACAGCTCAGCAGTGGATTCAGCAGCAAATTTAACTAATCGGCATTGAAATGTCAGAACAGTAACACTAGCCAAGCAGACTGGATTAACTATTTTAAAAGCACAGAACATGTGACAGATAAAAATTATGCCTTTTGACACATGCTGGAGTCTCCCAAAGACTATGGTCTAAACTCAGAATTGGAAAGGCCCCTAGACCAGCTTGCAGCCCATTGCTGCTGAAGTTAGAGGAAAACGTCAGACCCCACATAGCAAGGGAATGTTGGAGCTTTGCTTAGCAAATTAATAATGGATCGTGAGACACTAAAGAAAGTTTTGGCTATTCCTTCTCAACAGAAGTAAGTGAAATTTGACCTCCACCCTTGTGAACTCCTGTGCTAGCAGATGTGGGGATGGAACAGAGAGAAACCGATTAACAAAATGCCAGAGTGAAAAGGATCACTCTAACATGAAGTAAGCTGCTGAACACTATGAATTTCATAAAACTGTCCTGTAGCAATGAAGTCTCCCAACAGACAGAATGTTACGACAGCAAAGAAATAAGAAGAGTAGCAAACACAGGAAGTATAGGATCCAAGCCATTAAGCAGAGGAAGACTTAACTGAATGGTCATGATCAAAGCTAGTACTGAATTACAACATATATGAGGATGAGACTTAACTACAGAATAGCATTAACTTAGAGGGATTGAATGTTCTGAAAGTGAAAAAACAGACTTGTAGCAGCTGACAGAAGTTGGAAAAAATTCCCACTAAACTGATGTCTAAGAAGATAGTTACCTTGGTCAGAGGCAATAAGCATATTATAAAGTACTCGAAGAAAGTCTCAAAGTTAAAAAACCAAACATGTAAAAAAAAAAAAAACTCTCACAAGAAAGGCATTCTTGCCTCCCGATTCATATAGTCACAGCTTTTACCACCAGATTTTATGTAAGAATTTACTGAAGAAACTGCCTATTTTGAGGACAGAAACTAGTCCTAAACCACTGTAAAACCATGAGATCCAAATCCCTACTGCAAAGGAGTGTAGTAGTGGAGGCTTCATCAAACCCATCTCCAGCCACCTAATACTCAATGAGAAAAAAAATCAGTGAGATCGTAACAATGATCCTACAAATTCTGTTAGTGGCAATGAAAGAGAAATTATTCTTAATGACCAATAAATCATTCCACTAATTATAGAAGATGGCTGTGATAATTTTTTATTTTTTTTTTAAATTTCAGAGAATGTGCCAATATGAATTCTCATACAAGAGACAAACCAAAGTATATATTTGAGAAGGCTTGTGTAGAAATGTGGAAGGAACACATGGTTACAAGAAAAATTATCTATTGCAGAGAAAGACCTAATCTTCATCACTTCATAGTCTACATTCTAAATTTCTGCCTGGATTCTTCTGAGCTTATGCTTTTTTCCTTTAATGTGTCTTTCTTCCCAAGCTTTCTGGAAGGAAAAAAAACAATCTTGAATCTCTGCCCCACAGTAAATGTTTCACTATTTGTGTATTCTGAAAGATCTAAAAAGCCCCTGAGTGTTGCTCACTTTAAATTACCTGACAACCACACTTCTGCTAAAACACCAAAATCAGCAGAAAGAGTTCAACTCGCAGACCAAGAGAAACATAAATCTTAGATGGACTTCTCTTTCTGTTTGTAAACATTCTGTGGTCCTCCCACTTGCTTCGCAATCAAGTTACACTTAAATTTCCTCATATCAAAGCATCTATTTTGAATTTTACTTTGGAGAAGGAAAAGGAACAATACAAAAAACAGGCTCTTTTAGCACTGGTTCATAGGAAATCCATTCAAACACGACCTTCCAGCAGAAGCAAGAACAAACATAAAATCAGTACAAAAATAAATATAAGGACATCGAAAGTCTTGTTTCACAGTTTTGGGTACATTTTTGGTTTTGTTCTTGTTAAAAGAACTTTTTGGTCAGTTTGTCTAAAAAAAATTTCACTAAGCTATGCAAAACACAGCTACTGTCCTCGTTGTGTCTGGAATATGTTCACTAGCTACAACATTTCCTAGTTTGTCCCCTCAAAGGTTCCTGTGTCATTACTCATTTCTCTCTATTTTCCTTCATGTTATCACTGGTCAGCTAATCCATTATCTGTTCTTCACAACATATTTAGCTATTTTACAGCTATGCCTTTTTCCACACTGCCTCCTGGCAGTTTCTATGCCCCTGCGGATGAAAAGAAAAGTTGGCAGTTTGGCCTCTGCCTAACCATAAAAGAAAACACACTCAGAACAGAGTCTTTATGCACAGAACTGCTTGGCAGAAGGCACCTCAGCAGAGATGCAGATACCTACTGTTGGTACTGCAGGCAGTCTACCTACATTTGTTAAAACTGATACCACAAGACAAGTCTCCCTTCTCAGCTGCAAAGCAGTGAGACACACTTAGCCTAACCTACACTGCAATCAAGATAATGAGAAGCAGTGAAAGGATCATACACACACCCACACCCACCTGCCCCCCTGGTCTGTTTTTCCATGTGTAGAAGCGGCACTACAAATTATTAGCCTAGCGGTAGAAATGGACAGGCAGCCTCAACATAGCCTTTCACTCCATCACCTCCCCCCAAGGATGCCTGTAACTGACAGAGGTAGCAAAACATCTCATCTCTGTTCCCTGTTTTTATCTGATAGACAAAACGGGCTCAAAGAAAAGATGTTTAATTGCTCTGTTCACGGACAGTGACTGTGCACAGCTGACTAGTGGCCCAACAAAGACTAGATCTATCTAAAGCACAGATAAAAGAGCTTATTTCTTCCTCTTCCAGTCCCAAAAATTTTAGATAAATTACATAAGAAAGTCATTAACAGAATCTGCTTTTTGTATACCAAGCTTTCAACCCTCAAGTAAGTTATCTTGTTTTGCACAAGAACTCCTGTTTTCAACAATACCACAATATACCTCATAAGACTTGGGAACAGCATATAATAACTCATCTTCATTAACAGCTAAAAAGCCAAAATATCTGTGACTATTCAAGAAGGTTCCCTGGCCAGAAGCAAACAATGGAGCTCAGGATGGACTGCTTTACTGACAAAGACTGGATTTAGTAGAATTTTTGCTTAGTAACATTACTGTTTTGTACGTACATGAATTCTTTCCTCCTTCTCTGAGGCAGTCAGCAGCAAGTACCCAAACTATTCTCATATGATAAAAGCTTAGGCATGCTTAAATCAGTCTCCTGTAAAAACTTCCATAGAGAGGAACATTGTGTAGCCCTAGGACTACCTACTAAAAGTGTACATCATCATCATTCTTTTCCAGACTACAGCTTTTCTGACACATTCCTTCCCATCTCAAAACCCTATCTTTAAGACTATATTTTTTTTCTTTGTTTACGAAACCAAAAAAAAGGTGGGGGGAGGGGTGGCAGGGGAAACAGAGCCATCAATTTGTCTCCATAGTTTTGTTTTATTTTTTTATTTAAATTTGAAACCAAGACTGCAGCAAAAAACACTGACGTTAAAAAAAAAAAAAAAAGAAAAAAAAGAAAGACATTAGCACCTGGGAACTGATGCCAGAGGTAAAGCAGTATGCACGGATTTAATGCTTTCTACACACTACCTTTTGCTTTGAGCACCATTGGTCTTGCAATCCGCACTTAAAGTCTAGTACCTATTGCATGATTCAAGTTCATCCCAGGCAGGGCCAGTAAATTGCAAACTACTTGGGATTATGATAGACAGAACCTAAGAAAGCTTTGCATACCATGTATGTAAAGTCAGATAGAAAGAACTGCACAACATTAGTCTGTGGGTGCTTTGAACAGAGGCTTTCTTTTGGCCCTTTTCAAATTAAGGTTAAGGCTTCAAAACAGTTGACCACAGTATTAGATACCTTTGCTCTTATCACACCATATACAATACAAAATCTCTGCATTTACAACACTTTATTTATCTGACTATTTATGATTCATAAACTGAAATGAAACATTGCAATACCTCTGACTGTGGATACAATATTAAACAGCAGATAGACTATTTTACTACTTTTCTGCAACAAAATAATCTTTTTCCACTATCTTATGCAAGTCTGCTGGTAGGAGAAAAAGGTGAGGGGTAGAAATAAAGTAGGATACAGAGAGGAGAACTAATTCTGAAAATTAGTTTCAAATTCTCAGAAATAGTGTTCAATAATTACAATTAATTACTGTTTTTGTTTCTCCATATTCTACATCTATACACAGGTCAACTTTTGAGGGAAAGAATACTTTTACTTTCTAAATGCCATGCAACTCATATGACAAATAATTCATTATTATTACCTACACACATATATATGCACATATATGAAGGGCAAGTATGGATATATATAATTAGACATATATATA
>NW_008614028.1:0-3315 GCF_000691845.1 Merops nubicus | reverse complement strand
GTATGAGGAGGAGAGGAAGGCACCTGTGTGATGCTTGTTGGGGGGCTCCCCGCTGGGGCCCCCCCTGTCCCCTCCTCTGCATCTGGATGTGACCCCCTGGTGATGCTGCGGCCCCTTGGACAGGGGACAACGGCCACCGACCCCGCAGAGCCCTGTGCATCCCTGGGGGGCTCAGCTGCTGTCCCCACCACACGGGTGTGCCCGGTGCCGGGGTGCAGCAGGAGGCAGCTGTGTGGTCCCCCCTCTTCCAGCATCTCCCTGTCCTGGGCAGGGCCTGCCCTGACCCCCCCTGCACCCATGGGGCCTGGCTGGAGGAGCTGCTCTCGGCAGCAGATGAGGGGTGGGGAGTTAATTAATTAATTACTCTGCCCCGAAATTCCTGCTCGTGGGAAAGGGTGGAAGGAATCTGCTCCTCCCTGGCCAGGGACACCGGTCACAGCGTGGCGATGCTGGGCTGTGACCTGTGTGTACCTCTGACAGCCCCACTCTGGGGCTCTGGAGACCCATCCCCTCCTGCTGCAGGCACCCAGGTCCAGTGCCCGTCACAGCTCCAGTCCTGGCCTAGGAGCTGGAGGGGTCCCTGGGGGGGCAGTGCTGACCCCCACGATGGTGAAGGAGAGAGTCACAGGGACCGTGGCTTCGTCCGGGCAGGATGGAGGTGGGCAAGGAGAGATCTCTTGCTTCACCAGTGCCCCCCAGTTTGGTCCCTGTTGCCCTCATCCCATAATAACACCGTGATCAGTGTTGTTAATTACATTTTGGACAAGATTAATGACATTAATCCTCCCTCCCACCACCAGTGGCCAGCTCTGCTTGCCTGTGACAGGACACGGGGGCTGGGATGTGATGTTTGCCAGCCTGCATGATGCTTTTGGCCTCCCCTGGCACCAGGAGGACTCAGAGCCAGACCTGAACCTCTGCTTTGTGCTTTTGCTCATCCTCAATTACACCAAAGCTTCCCCAGGGAAAGATTTTTCTTTCTTAACCAGAGGAGTTGCACTGAGACAGGCAAATTGAGGCAGGAAACTCAAAAACCCCTCCCTCTCCTGCTTGGACAAAAATAACCTGAGCTAAATGATAATTTGGAGAAATTTTCTGGAGATGGATTCAGGGAGAGGGTGCACTGAGCTTGTGACACAAAGGGGTTCACTGCAGCCGTGTCAAAACTTCTCCTTGGCTCCAGCAACTCCTGAGCTCAGTTTTACTTTCAGCCTCCCAACAAATCCAGCTTCCGAGCAGCCAGCCAGAGCTCTGTGCTTAGAAAATAATGAGTGGAACAACTCTGGCTGCTCCAAAACTCAGAAGTGAGCTACGCAAAGCTCGGCGCCCCCTTTCCCAGCCTGGTTTGATGATCTGATGTTTTCCAGGCACCTGGAGGCAGTGCAGGAGGATGGAGAGGGAAGGTGACGTGTCCACGGGTGCGGGTCCCCACCCTGGGATGGGATAACGCTTCCCAGGGCATCTCTCCTTCCTGCTCCATCCCATCCCAAACCCACAGGTCTATGACCCTGCAGCTCATTAAATCCTTAATTCCTCCAGCACCTTCCTTAAGAAAACAGCCCCTCCCACTCCATTTGAGTGGCCTAACTGGGATGAGAGAATTCTGAGTGGGGCTGTTTCCTTCAGTGGTTTCCCCGTGTGAGGCTTGCTGCAGTTCTGGGGATGCTGCGAAGGCCGGGGCAGGGTGATGGGATGCTCAGAGCACCTTGCTCTGAAGCTGGAGGTGCCCACTCATCTTGTTTCCTCCTATTTTTGCTCCTGAAGCTTTCATACTAAATAATAAAAAAGCAGCAGGGTTCAGAGCTTGGATCATGACAGGATTTTAACTGATTAGGCCTCGGTGTCACCTTTCCTGGCCGTGTTATTTTACACCCCGTGTCGCCTTTCAGGGCAAGCTGGGCAGTTAACCTTTGTGCCAAGCGACGCCAGGGAGGAAGTTCATTAGAGCAAATGAATTAGCAGCATGGAAATGATGGATTAACTCATTTTGGAAAATAAAGCAGGGCTGGAGATAGCTGGAGGAAGCGAGGAGAGTAAAATCTGTCGCTTATCAGGATGTTTCCGTACCACGCCAGGACTTGGTCTGGCTAATGAGCATTTGTGGAGCACCAAAGGGATGGAGGCTGTGCTTTTCCTGAAGGACTCTGGGTGTTTGTAGGAGATTGTGGTGACCATCAAGTGCCACCTTGTGACGTTTCTTTTCCCAGCGGTTTGCTCCTCACTTGTATTTTGGCAGCTTGTGCTTTTAAATACACACAAACGCTGTTTACGCCTTTCTCCCCTGCAGGATGAGGCCTTTACACCCCGTCTCTCTATTCTGGGTAGTTTTTGCTTAAAACAGGGCTGGTTTTCCAAGTCGGAAGGGTCTTGTGGTGGATGGCTTGAAATAGCTGCACTATAGGTTGTGGTTCCACAGTGGTCACTTGGGTGTCCCTGCTGCGTGCTGGGTTAGCTGAGCACCGGCTGCTCCCGGGGACAGCTGCCCCGTGCCCGGGGGAATCTGCCCAGAGGGGCAATTATGGCTAAAACTAATCACCAGCGTGAGGATAATGGGAATGGTGGTTGCAAAGTGAGACTTTTGGAAGAGTTAGAGGTAGCAGGGCCGGGGCTCTGCCAGGGGGCCAGCATCCCCCAAACTGTGGCAAAACTCTTCCAGAAATCCCGTAGGCACTTCCCTGGAGGGCAGAGGGATGGGCAGGGGGAGGTGCTTTGCAGTGGGGAGGGCTGCTGGGGGCAAGTTTGGCCTTGATGGTCGGAGTATGGAGACAAAAGGGTTTTGGAGAGAGGAGACTTTCTCCGTGTCACCTGAAGGGCATCTGAAAGCTGTGACTCCCAGATTGCTCCATTTATTCTGCTCCAGTGTCTGCACAACGAGCTGGAACTTGTGATTTTTATTTAAATCTGAAGAAACTGATGACGCCCTTTCAGCCTGTGCCTTTTCCAAGGCTGGGTTTGAGTTTTCTGGGCAAATCCAGAGGGGAGCAGGAGGTGTTGCTCGGAAGGGATGGAGGGTGGCAGAGGCTGTCACCGCAGCCAGGACAGGAAAGCTGCAGGCGCCATAATCCGGCTGCTGGGTAACGTGGGCGAGCCCCGGGAGCTGGCGGGGAGGGAGCAATTAGCAGGCTCTGAAATTAGTGGTCAGAGACCAGCAAAATCATTTCCAGGCAGGAGTGTTTGTTCCTCTTGCTCGACAAATTACCCGGTGACGGGGACGTGTGCGCTTCCCGAGCAGCGCAGTGTGAGGCAGCAGCTGATGCTGTTGGGCTGAAGCAGAAATCTGGAGGATAAAAAGCAGATGTCACATGAGTCTCAGCA
>NW_008614027.1:0-11525 GCF_000691845.1 Merops nubicus | reverse complement strand
CTGCCTCCCCCCGCTGCCTCCCCCCGCAGCGACGCGGAGCCTGCCCCCCGGTCCCGTCCTGGGGCCTGTTCTGGGAGCTGGCTGCAGCTTGCTGCCAGCACACGACCTGCTGGCCTAACATTTAAAATACGTATTTTTAAAATGATGATTTTATGTGCTACAGCTCATTTTTAATAGCTCCCCCTCCTTTATTTTCCTGGTTTTCCTTCCTCAGGTCTTCAGAGGACCACATCAGCCATGCCTATCACCTGCTGATGACGCGGCTCAGCGAGGAGCACGCCGAGATGCGCTTCTCGGCTCTCCAGATCGTGCAGGAGCTGTTCACCCGCTCCCATCAGTTCCGCACGCTGGTCATTTCCAACTTCCAGGAGTTCCTGGAGCTGACGGTGGGGATAGACCATGAGCAGCCTCTTCCCCCGCCCAAAGAGGTGGCACAGAAGCTGAGGAAAGAAGCTATTAAGTCGGTGCAGGACTGGCATGAGAAGTACGGAGAGGCCTACAAGAAGCTTTCTCTGGGATACCACTTCTTGAAGCAGAATAAGAAGGTACTCTGTATTTTTACTTTTTCATGTGTTTTTAGGTGACGATCACTAGGAAGTATTTAACATGAGGGAAGCAATAAATATAGAAGAAAAACTGCTGGAAATGACATTGTCTTTAGGAGGCATCTTGTTGAGCTGCTGCCCTCAGCTGCATTAGTGTGTCATACAAGGAGCTTTATCAGAGAGACATTCCTTGCATGTGAACACTTGCTTTTAGATCTCCCTTCTAGGCTTCAAGCTGTTATGTTTGGAACATTTCTTCTACTTTAGCATCTCTTCTGAGGTGCAAACAATGAAATTGGGAACAGTATTCTGGTATTTACACTATCTGCCATTATAACATCATGCTTTCAATAAACATTGATTATCTTTATTTTCAAAAACACCTCTCAGTTTAGTGTTCCTAACAGCAGATCAAACCTCTTTGGGGTACACAATGTATTTCTGTTGTTCTGCTTCCATACTAAGCTAATAGTGTACCCTACTTGTATTATTTATTGTGCTATTTTTTTTTCTATACCATTTTTGGTATCTGCTCATAAAAGGTGGTTGTTTTTGAATTATCCTTTATTATCTTGTTTAATAAAGAAAGAAAAGTCAAGGAAAGTGACAAGGAGAAATGCAAGACTGAGACAGGGCAGCTTTAACACACGACACAGTTTTACCATATTGAACATGCAAGTGTAAAAGTACTCTGCTGAAGTTTGACATGTCTGAGGTTGCCTCTGTTACTGTGGGTAGTGACTGCTCCCCAGTTACAACTGGGTGATGAGTTTTCATACCTTTGTGTTACTGAGCTGCCCAGCATGCTTGCCTGTGCTGTTTTCTAGAGCAGCTGAATCTGAGTACTTCTAGAAGCATTAGTACCAAGAGATGCAATCTTACCTACTTTGATAATTCTTGTACTTAAAAGAGCTGGGATGAGCCTGCTGAGCTAAGTGGCCTCTTACCAGCTTTATACTTGGAGTGTTAGAAGCAAACAAAAGATTTTGAGGAGACCTTTGTACATGTGTAGTAGTAAGGTACATCTGCTGTTCTGTGTTACTGTTTTGGCACAGTAATATAAGGCAGTGTGAGAGAGTGTTAGCTCTGGGTGGTTTTTGGTTGCTCTTTTGTTTTTTTTTTTGGGGTGTGTGTGTTGTTTTTTTTTTTTTTAATTATCACCAAAATCACCTTATAAACAGTTGGTCCAAAGATGACAACTGCTGCCCTTTTAGGGTGGAAACCTGGAAAGCTACCTGCTGTTCTAACGTTAGTAGATCCATACAGTAGGTACCAAGTAGATACCTATATAAATGTTTATCTTCAGGAGTTAATAATATTTCAGTATATCTAAACCCAATTGTTTTCAAATTCCTTTCTTAAAGTTTAAAAAAAGAAAGGAAAGAAAACAAAAAATTCAACTATTACAAATGTTTGCAGGCAACTGAGTCATATTATGTTATCTTTGCATTTGAGGGGTGCATGGCTGGGATTAGAGAGTGAGCTGCAGTTATGGAGTGCACAGGATTTTGAGCAGCTCAGTATGGAGTATCTTACTGCTGTACTTGAATATTTTCCAAAAAGTTGCAATAGTTGTCTAGGCCCACTGCTCAACACCCTTTACACCAAGGACAGTTTGCACCTCATCACGTCCAGGTCCATAATTGCACCAATGCTGGAAGGCTTCGTGTAGCCTGCACCAGCACAGAGGCAGAACAGCAGCTCTGGTCTCAGTCCATGTCACCTGCATGAGGGTGGATGGGTTCTGACCAAGTTTGTGAGGTGGTGCTGTGCCCAGGTAGCAAGTGAGTGCATGTGCACGTCTGTAGCTCAGTTACTCTGACGCTGTGAGGCTTCCGTGAGAGCCCAGTGTGACCTTGTGTATGCTGTTGACCTGTACTGGGCACCTCTCCCCAGGTGTGAGGTGTGCTCTCACTGTCCATGTCGGACCACAGCCATTTGGTAGGTGTTGTAAGAGGGGCATCTGGACAAGTGCCAAAGCACAAAACAATGCAGCAGAGCAGCACGTGGCTGATCCTTTTGGACAGAGGTGGGGGAAGAACAGGCAGGTGACCTTACTGTTGGTGTTGTTTGTAGCAGAGGCTGTGATTTAGGGAACAGGCTATTCCTCATTTTCTGTGCAGGTCCAATCTGACTGCCTGGAAACAGTAGCTGTAGTTCTTGGGGTTTGTGTCTTTGTTCCATTTTCATGGGTGATGTTGCTCTTTGGGAGGATCTGTTTCTCCTGCTAGCACGTGGAGAGCTATGCAAAGTTGGTAGAAAAATCAGATCCCCAAAACCAAAAAAAAAACCTCACAATGATCATTCAAGTGCTGCTGTAGGTTAATGAAACTAACTTTTTTTCCCTACCTTTCCTCTGCCCACCTATTCCACAGTAAAACAACCAGATTGGTAAGTGTGTCTTTCTTCCTAAACTGATGGAGACTCTCCGTGCTAGTTTGTGAAAGCTGAAACATTCTTTTCCTCCTAGAGGCTTTTATAAACAACCAATTTGTTTGCTATATATTTACATAAAAAATAATTGTAAAACTTTAATACTTATTGCACACTGTAGGGATTATTCAGCAGTAGGAACATTTATGTATCAAGACACTTTAATACAAGGTTAAGATCAAGCTGAAGCATTTGGTTTTTTGATACCCATAGTGTTTAATGGAGTTACCAACTTGCTTAATGCTGAGCAAATATTCAAGTGTTTCAGTAAGTTTGAGCTGAGACACCGACACAGTTCTTGACTGTGCAAAATTAATCCAAGTTCAGTTTTAGGTTGTGCTTGGTTTGCTTGAGCCATGCATGGCTAGTACATCCATGTGCATGTTACAGCAGAGATCTCCTGGGACTAGACAGAAAGTGTGACGTTCTTGACTGTGCAAAATTAATCCAAGTTCAGTTTTAGGTTGTGCTTGGTTTGCTTGAGCCATGCCTTGGTGAGCCTCATGTAGGGTGAGCTCAGTAGTTTGGAACTGTACCTCATAAGTGAGATTCAACTTCCCTGTTTTACTCATGGCTCATTATTTTGGTGTCTGGGAACCGTTGCTGGACACTGACAAGCTTTATCACCGAGCAGTGGCAATCATGACAAACGATCAGTGGGTGCTTGTAATATGGATGTAGCACCAGGGAGTCTGCAGGCTTTATTAACAGCAAACTCTGGGCTTGCTCAGCCCTCCCTGTGGTCTGTATTGGAGTTAATGAAAAGTTATGTGGTGGCAGTCAAAAAAGGAGTACCATTTTTTCGTGAAGGGATTTCCTTATACAATAACACAAGCAAGACTCCTTTCCTTAAAGTAGAAGTGAAAAGTATTTACATCTTCCAGCTCACCTAAGAGTAAACTAAAAACCATTGCAATTATTTGAAAAAAGTTTTGAATCACTCAAATTTATCTTTCTGTTATAGTTGTAGGAAAGCAAAGTGAGACTGGGTGATAACCTTTCCCTCAATCCCCAAATCTGATAAATGTAATTGTAAAATCCAGTACTTGGTCTTTTTAAATGAATTTGAGTGTCTGCAACTTTCCTTGCTCACAAAGTTCTTCAGAAAGTGATATGTATACTAGTGGTAATAGTGCTTACAAATTTTCCTAAATTTCCTTTGCCAATAGTGGACCTAGTGAGATGTTTTAATGTAATTTAAATACTTACCCTCTGTGCTCTTTTCCTGCCCATTCCCCCTAACCTGATGTCTCCAATGCTGTGACAGAGGTCTCCCAAAGCCTAGTTTATTCCTGCAGTTTAGATGTGGAAATCTAAAGCATTTTGTTTTTCTACCTTATGATTCCTTTCTGAAAGCCATTGATTCTCCACAGTCCCTTATTAGTAGAAGAAAAAATTCCATTCAGAATTATTGTAGTTATTGATTTGAGGAGGAGGAGAGATAAAAAGAAGTACTGCTGAGCTTCTGGCTGATCGCTGGTGTTAGAGGATTTTTCACCACAGATTAAGATCTTAGGAAATGGATTTTCTATATATTTCTTACAAGGAATGTTACACTTTTTTTCTTCGTTTCCTCCTTAGGTGGATTTTCAAGATGTGCATGCCAGAACTGTGGCTGAGAGGAGGAGGGAAGAAGAGAAGCAAAAAAGGTTGGATAACATTTACAAAGAAAAAGCCAAAAGAGCTGAAAAAGAAATGGAAGGTGAGTTGCGTCACTTCGGTTGTTCTGGGATTTTTTTTGGTTCATTTTTAAAGCAACCTTTTTTAAGGTTGCATAAAACCAATTCTAAGAGAATAGCTATCCAAATAATAGCTGACTACAGAGGGTCAGGCTCTAACAAATGCAGTATTCCTGCCCTCTGTTTCTCTCACCTAAAGAATATCGGAAGAAGCAAGTGAAAGTCCTGTGAGCTCAGGTAGAAGGAAGAGATTTTTTTAAAGACAAAAATGTTAACAAGGAAGGGTCTGGCTGTAATTCAGTAAAGTATGAATACATAACCTCAAGCAAGCATATCATGAAACCTTTTGGAGGTAGTGACTTAATTTTTGTGTCATTGACTAGGCTTAGACTTTTCAAGAGCATGTTGGCTGATGACTTTAACTATATTGTATGTACAGTCATGTCCCAAAAGTATAGGTGACGGTCTGCACAGGAATCCTGGCTGCAGTGTAGGCTATCTATGAAAAGTATCATACAGCAGCTAAAAAATGGACTAACTGCAGGCTGGACCTCTAGGCAGGGTGCACACAGCAAACGTTTCTGTGATATGAAACAACAGAGATAGTAAGTGTATTATGTTGCAGTTAAAAGGGGTTATTTAATTAAATTACTTTGGTATAGGCAATGCATCTAACTGTGTCTGCATTTGTTCTGCATCCTGGAAATATTTTCATGTATGAGGGTGGAATTTTAAAGAGATTTAACCTTCTTAAAGTCACCTCTATTGATAGCATCTTCTTGAGCAATAGCATACAATCATGGCTACACCTACAAGCAACTATAATATTCTTGGCTGTAGAATGAATACCTGCCATGAATGTCCTTACTGAACCTTGTTCTCCTTCAAATTCTCTGAAGTACTTGTGTCATCTCTGCATAATAAAATTTTAGAGAGGATAGGGAAAGGAAGAACACTGATTCTAAGTTCCTTACTTAGGAAGTTCTAGATTTCCTTCTCTAAGAAAAGTACTGTCCCTTTTATAAGGACAGTTTTTTCAGCAGAGAGACAGCTGTATGGCTAAATTAGCACTGGTTCCTGAATAAGTGGATTAGCCCTTTGGCAGTTTTATTTGGTTTGTAGATGTGCTGTAGAGACATTAGCATTTTACATGGTTTAACAAGATTCTGAAACGACCGTCTCTTGATAGAAATGTCCCAAGAGATTGCTGACACCCTGACAGAGATGGAAAACTGTTTCAACCTTCTGATGCCAGATCCTTTCGACTTCACTGTGAACGCCCCAGAACTGGAACCCCATGGACAAATGCCTGCCTATGAGGATAGACCTACACCTCCCTTCTCCTCCCAGATGGAAGTTAACCAGTCCTATTTTGGATGCGTGGATGATGAACAGCCATGCTGCAGCAAGGACATTCTTCCTGCTTCTCAGTGTGTTAGAACTGAAAAAGAATTAGAGGAGAAGGCTGAGCACACAGAACTAGGTGGAGGCGCAGACTCTGGTGTCCAGTCTGGTGGCCCCACTCCCCGTGATGATGATTTCCAGACTTTTGTTAGGAACCATGGGCTTATTTCACATAATTATACTCTAGAGCTTGAAATATCCACAGGTACCTGGAAAAGATTTTCACGTAGAGCTGAAGGCAGCCTTTCTCTGAAGTGATTTGTAGTTGTGTTTTTTTTTTTTTTTTCTCTATAATTTAAATGCTAAGATTCATTTATTTTGGAGCCATTTTCTATTTCTGATTCATCTAGTAACCATTCTTAGGTTTGGGTGTCCTTATGTGTGGTTAACAGATTTTATTGATTATCTTCTAAGACTGAACTTTTGTAGTAGCTGTTGTAACCACATTAGAGAAATTCAGGGTATGTATATTAAGAGCTTCATATGTTTAAAGAAAAAAAAATAATTGCCATTTATCATTTTCTTCCTCATATGCTTCACTATTCTCTCTTTCTTCTCTCTACAGCTAGGGAATAAGCTGCTAATTTAAAAATTTTACGTTTTGAGTGTTCTTAAACTTAATGAATACACAGAAACTGGTAGAAAAGGCCCAGTTCATTTGAACTTAAGATGTCGTGTGAGATTGCACTTGTCTTTGGTTTGTTCAGCTATTCCTCACTAGTGATGGTTTAACAACTCTTTTTGTCATCATTGGACTGAAAGCTTTTCATCTTTTCCTCTGATTTTTTTTTCAACATGTGGGTAATGGTAGAATAGTTAATACTGAACAGAGAAACATTCTGATATTTGTAACTTTCCCTGAAGTGATGAGATATTTTAGAAAGGTTCATGTCTACTTCTGCTTAGCTTTTAGCTCCTGAAATTAAAGATACTGTAAGCACCATGCACTAACTCTTTTTTCCTCTGTTTTGAGCAGATATAAAAGTGCATGAGAATGAAGATAATACTGCCATAATAAGCAATGCCATTGATGCTCACAAACTTCTCAGATATAAGTTCTGGCCTTCTGTGCAATCCTGGATTCAGGTGGGAGAAAGGGACAATTTTAAAAATTTTTTCTTATAAAAAGACAGACAAGGAAGGACTGGGCTACAGTAAATCTTGAGGGAGAGTGAGTAAAAAGGAGATCAAGGCCAAAGGAACATTGGTGCAAATAGAAAAGTTTTGTAATTCATTAGGGGTGGATGAAAGGAGACTGCAGGAGTTACAGAACTACTCTGATGGCTCCTAGCATTAGGTGTGCTAACTACAGTCACACTTTTTCTTTTACTATATATATAATATGTAGTAAAATGGGGCTTCTTTGCAAAGGGTTAAAGTAAAACACGGCTTATGTCAGACATAAACAATATTTTTGTCATAAAACAATGACAGATTGTCAGAAAAACAATATGTCCTTTCTGCCAGTTGATTTTACTGCTCAGGAGCCTCCTGCATGGCATTTGGCCCATAGAAGGACACTCTTGGAAGGTGTTTGTACCAACTGTTCAGTCTTTGCTTGCCTTTAGTAGGTGCTATTAGCTTTTATATGCTAGATAGGAAAAGAAGTGGCTTCACTAATTTTTACTTGTAAAATAAAGGAATTGGTGACAGTATTCATTAATTAGGAAGAAAAACTGAAAATCATTTTTGGCTCAGATGTTTAGAAAAAAAGAATAAGAATGTTGATTTCTTGCTTTGCAGTTATTTACCAGAGCGGGAATAAATGATGATCGGCTAAGGTGTGCCATTGATCTCAAGAATAAATTGGAGACTGCTATGAAGAAATACAAGGAAATGAATATTTCCTTTAAAGAGAGAAGAAGAAAAGTGGTGAGTTTCTTAAATTTCTATATTCCTAGAAAGGATCATTAGTAATGCTTAGCTTATATACAAAAAATGAACCTTCTCGTAAGCCTTAATCTGAGAAACTTCAGTGCAAGTTTTACTGCGAAGTGCACCCAGCTGGTTGTAACTTCACTCAAGGAAGTTGCACTAAACACTTGTATAGTTTTCCAGGGGCCTGGTTATTAGAGAAAACCATATAAGGCAGCAGCACTGTTGTTGCTTAGGGTAGAAAAGTGGTTAGGTTCAGATATTATTTACTCTTTAGTTTCTTTTTGTGTAATATTATGTCCCCAGCTTTTTTTTTTGCCCGTTTCTCATTAAACACTGTCTTACTCATGTTCTTTTACAACTTGCCAAACTAGGCTCCTGTCTCACAATTCAGGTAGTGTCTCTGCTTTGGAGTATTTACTCTCTAGTGAATATTTAATGTCATTGAGGCTATCTTAAGAGAATTAGTTGTTATATAAGGCTTTAAAGTGTCAAAATATTTTACAAAGATGAGCTGCTTATGTCAGTTTTTGTGAAACAGGTAAAACTTGTGAATAAATGGAGGCTGAAAGATCAAATACTTTATTCATATCCAAAAATGAGTCTATGGCTTATGTAGCTAGAAAGCAGAGCTGTATAATACCAATATTGGTTGCAATCAAACAAAATGCTGTATAGCTTGACATGAAAATAAGTGGTTTGGGTCAGGGTCCCGAGTAGAGTCTGGTCTATAGACTGGATTGTAGAATTTGATCTGGACATTATATCTTGGACTAACCTGTGGTAGCCTTGTTTAACCATGACTGAGTGTTGAATACTTTGCTTTCATTATGCAAATGAAGCTTTATCAAGATTAATCAGGTTCATCAACTGAATACCTACTGATGAACCACACCAGTCAAAAATGCCAACTCTGAAAGTCCTGAAAGACTGTCTTGTCAGAGATTTTTTTTTTTCCCTGGTGAAATATGTGTGCTCCCTTTATGCAACCAGCTATGAAGGAATCCAGACATCTGCTGTCATTCCTGCCATTTGCTTGACAGGACTTCATTTGCTGCACCTCTGCATGGAATATTGGTTGCTATATTTCTTGCAAGATATAAAGGACATTCAAGCCTTGATTTTGGTGTGTGTGTATGTGCATGTGTGTGTTTAAAGTGGTATTGTTACCACTTCTGGAGATTGATCAATGCTATCTCTATAAGGTTTGAAAGCTAATAAATTCCATTGTTAGAAGGGAAGATAAAAAAGGCGAATCCATAGCAGTGCTCGCAAAGAATACATTGAAAATGAAGCAGTGCAGATTGAGGTATTAACTTAAGCCCTGAAAATACCATATAATGATTCCCAGGGTTTTTCACTAGTGGAAAATACTCCAATTTAGTGTTAGTGCTGAGTTACTTTAAATTGATAACCTGAACATAGAAAGCTTTGTACTGCAGAAGGAATCTGTATCAATTGTCTTTTATTCACGTGTCAGGCGACTTTGTTAAAATGTAAAAACCTGGTAAATTGAGAGTCTGTCAGAATAAAGTAAACAACATCTCTTAGATTGTGATTATTAAATCCCCATCTGTCAAACATTTACATATCAGCATATGAAACACTCTACACACAGCTCCTCTCTAACTCAGCATTGCTGCTTGTGTTTGGTGTTGTTGCTTCTGTGTGGATGTCCTTGTGACATTGGAGCTAGAGTTCTTGCCATGCCAAACTTTTGCTATCTTCTGCAGATCCCAGAGAAGTACTGATTGTCTGTAAAGCACTGCTCCTGTGCAGAGATAAGCACACCTAGGAGTGAAGGGGAGCATTTAGTAAGCAGAAGGAGTGTAAATGGTGCCTGAGTGCAGAGGGTCCCATGTAAATTGTCTGGTTTGTAGTTGGCCTGTGACATCTCCACGTTCGGATGCGACAGCAGTTTTCCCAACATCTAGTGACTGCCATCCGGGGTACCCGTGCTAGAGAGTGTAGAGGTGAATTGTTAGTGTCCTTGCTCAGTCCGAGTGTAATTATCATCCTGCTCCAGAGGCAAGCCTCACCTTCAGGGAGAAAGTGGTTCTATTTTATCAGCAAATATAAAATATAAATTAAAAAAAATAGAACAACAGTGACTTCAAAACTTGGCTGGGGACTTGGGCTTGCTCATTCTTCTCAGACTTCCTGGTTTTCCTTTGTGTTTGTTCTCCATGTTCCTGTGATCTCTAATTTCCACCCTTTTCATCTGTTCTGTTCTGTGCTTTGTTTCTTTTCTGTCCAGGGAGGCTGGAGTAAAGGCTTTACCCATTCTCAAACTGAATCAAGGAAGTTGATAAAGGGAAGGATTTAGTGAGAGAGAATGAAACTGGAGATTAGTTCTATGAACTCTACTATACCTCTCAATCCAGCAGAGATTTAAATCAGTGCTTGAAAGAGGGAGGATCCTGGAGTCCCTCACCACTGCCACATGCCATTGGTACTCTTGTTTAGCTGAGCAGTTACTCGTGCACCTGTCTGAGGTGCAAGTAAGGCATTAATACTTGGGGTAATTCTTGATGCTACGTATCAAAACAAATATACCAGCAATGTAGCTAGGTGTAAGTTACATTGAGAGGAAGAAGCTGGTGATTACCTGGCCTGTCTTCACAGAGGAATCATCTGGCTGGTGCTGGAAGGTGTCTGTTTTTGGCAGTCCTCACTCTTACCTCTGTGCTTGTCATTGTTTCTCGCTTCATTTTCCAGATCACGGAGCACTAGCCTGCAGGGCAGTGTCCTTAGGCAATCAGAGCATGTTAGTAAATTAGCACGGATTATTTCCTCTGAAGATTTTTGGTTTTGACTTTAATGGAAAAAAATTTAAAAGCTCTATTGCTTTACAAACTACAGGAGAACTTTCTGTAGGTTTATGGAACTTATCTTATATAAAGTCACTTGAAGGAAGGCACAGAACTTCATACTGTCAAACTTTTTGACTTAAAATGGTTTATAGTGACATGAGATATAACCACCTCTTTTTCTTCTCCATGATAGTGAAGAATTCAAACCATCAGAGAGCCAGAATTATAAGGTGGGCCATCAATTTAGATGACACTTAAAGCCTGCCATCACAAGCAGGCTGCAGCACCTTTCTCCTCTTACCTCTCAGGAGATGTGGGATGAGAGGGAAAAGAATGACAGAGATTATCCTTTGACTGACTACAAATAAAATCTGCTGCAGGAGATTTGTCAATGATAATCCATCCCATCTGCCCAGACTACCCATTCCTTCTTCCCATTGCTGTGCCCCCAGCAGGCCAGAACTCATCGAGGCACTGGGTGGGAGGTAGACAAAAAATGACAGTCTTACTGTGCTGGTCAAAGGCAGATAGGTTTTTTGTGTGCTTATACAAGTTATGTTCCCTGTAGTGAAATACTTGTTTGGGGTGTGAATTCAGTACCGGTTTCTGATAGAAAATGTATTTCGAGAGCATAGACGAGAGTCTTGAAATCCTTCTCTCTGTGAAGCTGAGTTTGCGCTGAGTCTGGGGGAAGAGGGCAGGCGCTGTGGAAGGGTTCCTGGGTCCCGGGCCTGCTGCCGGGATGGCGGCAGCGCCCAGCAGAGGGAGCGCGCGCC
>NW_008614026.1:0-10650 GCF_000691845.1 Merops nubicus | reverse complement strand
GAGCCCGTGGCTGCCTTGGGAAGAAGCGCCCAGAGAGCCACAGCCACACGGCACCGGCAGCTTCACCTCCTGAGGCACTGCTGTGGCAATCCCCTGTGATCGCTCTTAGTGACTGAAGAGAACCACAACCAAGGAGAACAGGGGGATTATCCTCCAGCGCCTGTTCCCTCTGAAAGGATTATCACAGCTGGCTGCACCCAGTGACGTCTTCTGGGTATCACCATGCAAGCAGCCTGAGCGGCATGGCAACCCTCCAGGTGAAGACCTCTCTCTCCTTCTGCATGCCCCATTCCCAGGTATCTCAGCACAGCAGCTAGACGCTCCTCACAGGCAGAAGCCAGTCCATGTGGATACAAGTGTCGGCGTCTGCATGCCTCCAGCACACAGACCTGCTCTCCAAATACCATCATCTCTTGTTTGACTAACAGGGAGGCGGTGTGAGAAGTATGGGCTGTAAGATACGAAGCTCAGAAGATAGGCAGCAGTTTTAAAGCACTTTAAAGCATGTTGTTTTTCCTGCTCATTATTCCTTGTACTTCTGTTGTTTGAGCACAGGATCTGACCCACTCACCTCACAACATGTAAGGGCTCTGTTGTGCTGCATTTGCATCCACAATACAATGACAGCTGACGTAAGAGCTCTTTCACTGCAGAATGAAAATGTTTGATTGCAGAAAAAGACATCTTCGTCAGAGCTGTTTACATGGGAAAGCAGAAAAACTAGAAAAAACAGGAAAATTAGGAAAAAGCAGGAAAGCAGAAGGTCCAGAGAAATTTTGGAGGGACTCAGCTCATCAGTGGGTGGTTAGCTCAGGCAGCAGGAAAGCAACCCTCCTGTAGGTGAAGACTTCTGTTTAATATCATCTTCCAGACATGAAATCTGTCCCGCTGTGCCCTCTTGACTTTCTTTTGGGATCACCTTGAATATCAAGGTTAGCTCAATTGCCATGGAGTTGCCACCAGGCTTTGCAGCAGTGTCCTGAAGGTTGGTCCTGCCACTCGTCTCAAAGCTTGAAAAGGAGCCTTTGGAAGAGAGGAGGGATGCTCTGGAGGGGAGGAGGTGGCCACCCTCTTCACACCTGGGGGAATGATTTAAGTGGGGGAGTCTGAAAGAAGTCCAGCGTGCCCGAGGACAGGCTCCTCTGCTCCTGGCCTGTTACACAAGTGTGTGATTCCCTGAAGCAATGCCAACATGCTGCTGTCACCACGCCACAGTGGTGTCACACAGGCATGGAAGCTCGGGCTCTGACCAAGCATCTTTGCTCCCACTGTGGCAGCACCAGATCAAGTGTCCTGAGCCCCTTCAAGGCAGGATATGTCCCAGTGGCAGTAACTTTTATATCCCATGGAGCTGCAAGGAAGGTACAGTGTCTCTGTGCAGAGAGGTGCTGTGACTGCCCCAAGGCCTCTGTGACATGAGCTAACACCTCTCTCCATCAGCCTTCTCAAGAGCATCCTCCTGTCTCTTAAGCAGAGACTTCGGTGAACGAATTAGTGCTGTCATAGATCTTATTTTCTATGATGGAATGTAACATTAAACTAAACACTGGAACATGGAGACAAACCAAGTAAAAAAAAAAAGTCAGGGGAATAAGCCTTAGCTTGTAATGATTTTTACAAAACATTGTCAAAATTAGGTTTCATTGGAACAAAAATGTATTTATCATATCTGTCATCACTGGAAAGTTATATTTAAATTAAAAGTTTATTTTAAAACCTGAAGATGACCCAGAAGTGATATGATATTTATAAATAGCTTGCATACACAACAGTATAAAAAGTACACTTATTCTCCTGCTATTGAGTCAATTCATTGTTAGGTATGAGATGGGAATTAGTTTCACCCATCTGACTATCAATACAGAGAAAAAAATAAAACCACGGGGAGGAGAGCAAAGCCAGCCCATGAGTCAGAGTCTCCTGTGAAAAGGACCATAGGAAAAAGGTCCCCACTGGAAAAAGCCACCCCAGTGATGAAGCTTGTCTAGGTCTGTGCCAAGGCTAGGTGGTACCAAGGAGCAGAGACCTCTGATCCCTGCTGTTGTGCACAGGATTTCAACCTCTGATGGTCTTAAAAACTGTTTTCCAGCGCTGAGCCAGGCAGGTCCCCATTTAAACTCGTTTACACTGTGGGCGAGTGGTTCTTTCCAAAGTCTTCACCCTGTTGTTCTTGGCCACAGCTTTGACAGGACGGCAGGACTGCAGACAACTTCTTGTGCCAGCTTAGCTTCAAAGTAATGTCCTGTGGCCCTGATACCAAGCACTGCAAGGGCTCTTCTGACCAGGCTGAATAACATATTGTATGCATTGGGCATAACACTATGAAGCTGTTTTACCCAGCCAGGAACCTCCATGGGACTGTTGACGCTGGTGTCCCTGCCCTGTGCCACGGTCGCAGTGCATCCCGGTGGCTCATGTGCTGTGCCCAGCTAGCAAAGGGTAGAGCCCACTGGGGTTTTTAGGGGTGCTGAGATCTCAAGCAGCCTGACTGCAGTCATGAGGATGCCTCTGCCAGAGAGGACCAGTGGCTGACAGGCAGTGACTGTCAACACCCACTCCTCCCCTGCCCAACATCTGGGATTTAGAGGACCTCTTACAAAACTTCCTTTTTACCAGAGAGGAGATCAGAAATATTCTCCTTAAATATTTCAGTCTTAGAACCTCAGATAGAGGAGACTGCATTCCTTTAGCCCAGCTTCATTAATATCCCATTTAAAAAGTACACATTCTCCTCTCTTGGGGCCAAGCAGAGCCAGTGTGCTCTGCTCTGGTCGTGGCTGTGGCCACAGCCCAGATGGCTACATCTGGGGGATGGAGGCAACGGGCTGGGGAACAGCAGCACGAATGCAGCCCATCCAGATGCTGGCTGGATGCAGCCCTGCCCTGACACTCCCCCGTGCAATGCAGAGGCCACCACTGCAGTGGCAGGAAGCCAAGGAGGTGACTGTGGCTAATTGTGCAAAGCCACCCAGAGAGGGGTGGTGGGAAGCTGGTGGGCAGAGCTGAGCCCTGGGTAGCGGGAGGCTCTGGCGGCAGCGGCCGGGAGCCGAACAGTGACATGGGTGTGATAAGGCTCTTGATGGATGGACCTCAGAAGGTTTAAAGGTTTTTGTTCTGTTTGGATAAGCAGTCAAATATTCACACAGATAAGCTTCAGAAATGCATCTGATCTGAAGCCCTTTGTATCTTAAAAAGCAGGGCTGGAAATAGAACAAGAGAATTCCTCCAGGGCTTTGGCGGCTCCTGGGCTTTCCTTCACCAGCACCAAGCCATCCAGAGCTACTCATGCAAGCAAACCAACAGTCAAGACATCTCGAACAGCCAGACCCTCCCTGAACCTCAGGCATTCAACTACATACCAACCTTACTCACAGCCTGGGGATGGGGAGATGGTCCTTCACTCGGTCACTCTCTGTGCTTTGTCATCTTGGCCCACATAGCTGCTATGGGTGGTTTAAAACCTTGGTAAGGGAACGCCCTCGCTGATACTTGTGCATATTTAAGGCATCCATTGGCCAACAGTTTATATAACATTGCCTGGCACCTCTTCACCAGCAGAGTTCTAACCACAGCAAGCATCTCATTGTGTGCAAAGATCTACAGTAACCTGCTGATGAGTGGTCGCTGGTGGCATGATCAGGCAGCAGGACAGATGAACTAGGCAGACTCCTGCCCTTCTCATGCACCACACTCAGACCTGGATGGGGGCTACAGGCATCACTGGAGATGGACAGCAATTATCCTGCAACTTTAAATTGCAGTGTTTGAGTGGAATGCTTTTGAACAGTGCATCATTTCCTTGGAAATAAACTATAACGTTGTACTTTACTCCAGTAAGTTTCCTTGTACCTTAAGTTGTTTAAACAGTTTCTTACTATGCATTTCCCATTTGGACAAAAACCAGACCAGAAAGCCTGAGGCACCAAGGCTGGTAGGAAAACGGAAATCCTGCTCTGACCATCCGAGTGGGCAGAGAGCAGCTCCCTGGCTCTGGGCAGGAGATGGCAGACCCAGTGAAGGTTTGGGGCAGGAAGGGGCAGGCAGGAGCAGCAGCAGTTTCTGGCTCTGCAGAAAGTCTTCAGGGGACCCAAACACTTTTCAAGTTCAACTTGAACAAATACAACTCCCGATCAGTTATGCAGGGTTGCTGTCTGAGCATCCCCCAGCTTTGGGGTGCCTTTGGGAGGAGCCAGGGCCAAGCCCCAAGGGCAGAGCAGCAGCTTTCAGCAAGCCAAAGGAGTCCACTCCATCTAGAGTCAACTCATCGTTTCCCCTTCCCCCTGTCCCTCCCCAGGCTTTCCAACTTGCTGTTTATATCTCTGCTCTAGTAAGTCCCCCCTGTCCACTCCCTAGATTTAACCTCTTCTTTGCTAAGTGGTGTTTAGAGTTTACATGAGAAAGTTGTTTATGTTATACAGCTTTGTAATAGTTTCCTCCTTCACCTCCCTTCCTTCCCCAATAAAAAGCCCCATGGTGTACTCAGGAAAGCCCATAAACAAAGGAGGGGTTTGGAGACTCAACCCATTTTTTGGTGAACCCAGTGGGGAAATGATGTCTATCTTGAAGGACATTAAAGCCTGAGCTCATAGTAGTAGGAAACTAGTGTGCAGCCTAAGTAAGGAATTGCTTACTTGCAGCTACCAAGCATAAAATACAGATGTCCATGAGAGACCACGTCATCATTGGGCACAGGGGGTTAACCCTTTGTGTTTTCCTCACCAGTCAGGATGACATTGATGGTAGAAAACCACTGTGTTTGATAAGCTTCAAAAACTTGAAGTTGTGACAAGTGAACAGGGAAAGGAGAGCACAAAAGGCAACAGTGTTTTGAACTCACCTAGACTGATGAACAGAAGCAGAAGGCAATGAAAATCCATTAGCCTGACTGTTCCCTGCAGAGGAAAAACAGGCACACAAAATCCAATTCATTATTCTCTTTCTTATTTAATGCTAAGTGAGTCATTGAACTTTACTACTTGGTCTGTTTGTTTGTAGGGATGAAGGAAATCTTTGTCTTCTCAAAGGTGGTTTCACATTTCTCACTGATATCATATAAAAAATACTTGGAGTGTATGAGTAAAAAATAACTGCATTTCAAAGGGAGCTTGAGCCATGCAGATAATGATAATATTTCTCTTCTGAAGCACAAAAATGAAGAGAGGAGGTCCCTGGGAACTTGGAGCACCATTGTTCTTCTTCCAGGCCATTATCTGGAGACAGGCCCTGAGATAGACTCCAATGAGGCCACCAAAGGGATTATCTGTTCAGAGTGCTAATGGCAAGCATTTGACAATATCAACCGTTTAATTTATGAGGTGCCTTGTAATCTGAAGGCAAAGAAATCCATACCGTACAACAGCCCAAGCACACCCAGTGCAATTAGGAAGTATCTGAGCTCAACTTGCTCTGCAATGCCACTGTCTTAATTATGGATACGTAGAAATGTTCTACCTTCCTAAATTTTGTACATTAGCAGATTTTGTACAGTCATGGCAGCATTATATAATGAGAAATATATCAATGGAAACTACCCAGCACTGAAACCATTCCAGCCTTTTTATCACCACATTCCTTGCTTCCACATGAACAAAGTGTGCAGGAATCAAAGCAGTTAAACAATCCTCCACCAGGAGACATGCACGATGGGCATTACTCACAAGTCGCTAACAGATCAGTTGTGCCAATCAGTGTTAGGATCCACACAAAGACTTTGGGCAAAAAGTGCTGCTCTTCCTGGGGAATTATTTTTCCAATGCCTGTGGCTCATTGCCATGTCAACCTCTTGCAGCTGGGGACAGCTTAGTGCTGTCACCTGGTACCTGAGTTGCCCATTAGCTCCTCTGTTCCTGATCTCTGGCAAAAGCTGAGGAGTCTGCTCCATGCTCTTCACTGTGGTCTAGCTACACAGCAGATAATCAGATGTAAATCATGTTTTTATCTATGGCACGAATAGTTGTGCAAGACTAAATTTATTTTCACTTTTCATATGCAATGAGAAGCTTAATGGCTTAGTCGTTAAGCTTCTGAATACAATATTCAGAGCAGTCCCTGAAAGGAAAGGTTTGCTGGCAAGTCCTGCTTCTCCACTGCAGGTCAGGCAAACTGACACGTCAGGGTGCTGATCTGGGCACCAGCTTCTGCAGCATCGCTGCCAGACATGGAGTTTGTGACCACAGCGATGGATTCAGATCAGAGCCACTACCAAAACAGACGACCTCAGCCCCACCACTCTTCGTGTTCCCATGCTCCTTGAGCCACGACCTGTGTTTGTGCAACCCACGTGGCTCAGCTGAAACAGCCCTTTTCTGACAGGGCTGGTTTCCAGCCAAAGGAGCCCGCTCTGCAGGCGGCTGCAGGGGCAGCAGAGCCAGTGCGGGCAGCGGGGCATGCAGCGAGGGGGGCGAGGACTGGGGAGGGCACGGAGTGAGCACCAGCCCCAGCTGGGACGGGCTGGTGCTGAAAACCACAGCCATGCATCCACGCTCCTGCCAGCAAGCTGGTAAAGTGAAACAAGCGCAAACCTCAGCCGTGGATGCTCTCAAGGTGTTTCAGAGCACTGCTACAGTAGCTGCTGTTCCTGGGAATTACTGCAGGGGCAGCTGCCCTGTGCCGAGCATCACATAACTGCTCCAAAAACCCCGGGTATTTGAGACAGACTGGTCTGCAGGCAGATGGAACGCTCCCGTGTCAGCCCCAGGATTTCAGGTTTAGCCTGGGCACACTGGTGGTGTGGCTGTGCTAGTCTGGTGATGGGATCCTGCCGGGGTACCAGCAATGCTTCAGCTGGGGGGGTGAGCAACAGGTGCCCCCATCGCCCCTCCTGCCTCCCCCTCATCTCCACTGCCAGGGAACACATCCCACGTCACACCTCGTATCATAAGCAAGCTAATGGCGATTTTATTTCACAGCTCCCACGTGAGTAGCTCGGGGAAGCACAGACAAGCAGGATGCCTCTGGCTGGAGGCGGGCTCTGTGAGCGGTGGGCGAGCTGTTAAACGGTGGGAGCTCCGTGGAACATCCAGTTTACCTGCTCCACTCCAAGAGGAAGAGCTCCTCCCTCCACAGCACAATGGTGGGCCAGCCAGCCCGAAGGGGGGTCGCAGGCTGCCACACACCTTTGTGCACCTTCTGGGGTCTCCTCTGATGCTCAGGCGGGTAAGAGAGGGGCACGTTATGCATCCAAATGGGAGTGGAGGGTTGAGCTGTTGTGTTGTCCCTGAAATTCTTCCTTAGAGTGGCAGAGTATTCCACAGTCCCATTTTGAGGGAGGGCAGCTGATAACCTCTGAAGGGGCCCTGCAAAATGATTTGTTGGTAGCAAAAATATTTATACACCTAGCAGCTGCAGAGTTTTTTGAGCTCTTTAGTAACTCTGATTGCCTCCTTGGTGTGTACACTTAAATCTGCCTTTCAAAGCATTGTGCCAACAAGCTTAAGACCAATTATCAAAATAATTTTTTTAGGAACAAGTCTAAATATTGTGGCTTTGAGAGAGACACTGGGCCAGGCATGCAAAGGTACATCACCACCTAGGGACACACAACAGCAGCTAATGGCTGGAGCACCAAACTAGTAGAAAATCCTCATTTAATCTCATTAAGGACAACAGGATTCGGTGCATTACACAGGATCAGAAGGGGAAGGCACATCTGAGATGCTCTGCTAACCATGGCCATGGCAAAAATCTGGGTAAGCTTCTGTTTTCTCCTTCAGGTGGTGGACTTGGAGGTCAGGACTCCTTTCCTATTTGTCTGGTACTTTTTCAGTTTGGTGTAGCTGGTATTAAAAACTCTGTAGCATCTGTCCTGGAAGGAATGGGCACGGTCAGACCCCGACACTGCCCGGACTTGGTACCATTCACCTCTGGATGCAGACTGCTGCTAGGGCACAGCAGATGAACTCGTGCTGCTGGGTGCTAAGGCCGAGCAAGCAAACAACACCACCAAAAATGCGGGAGCCGGGCAGGCAGGCAGACACACAAAATGGCAGTGTGCAAAGCACACGCGTGCACCACGCTGCTGGCTGTTGTCAGCCAGGAACCTGCTCACCAGTGCACATGACAAACCCAACCGCTCCTCCACCTGCAGCTCGGCAGGCCTGGCTCTGCCGCTGGTGCTTGCAGGACGGAGTGATGACTCAGGGGAGCAGTGCTTGCAGCAGCACGCCCAGCACGGCACCCTGCAGCACCCACCCCGCACGAGTGCCACCCCCAGCGTGCCACAGGGAACCTCGTGTTTGGCACCACGCGAGAGGATGATGGCCCTGGGCTGGGGGAAGACGCCAGGTCCTGGGAAACTCGGTGCAAGCTGGAGCCCTTCAGAGGAGAGGGGGAGATGTTGGTGGGGTGGCACGTGTTCCGGGAGCTGTGGATAGCCAGGGAGCTGCATGGCTTTACAGTGGCTGAGAAGCTGCTCAGGTGTGCTTTAGGCTGCTGCTGTTATCCAAAAAGAGTGAGAAAAACCTTAGGGATGTGTGTGGCATGTTTCAGCTGCCAGTCCCTTGGTGGCATGGTCCTGTACAGAAAGTATCTTACCTCTCACATTTCTTAACCCACGTTTCTGTAGTGCGTCTGCCTGCTGTATCCCTACCCAACCAGTGGAAACTTTACCAGTAAAACGTGACACCTGTGGTACGAAAAAAGATCAAAAGATCATCGAATCATCAAACCATAGCATCACTTTGGTTGGAAAAGACCTTTAAGATCATCAAGTCCAACCATTAACCCTACTCTCTCATACTCTACCAAATCCTCCTCTAAGCCATATCCTCAAGCAGCACATCTACACAGCGAAGATGCTTGGTTTTTGCTGTTTGAAATGACAGCCCTGTGTTTGCTCACCAGCATCACCTCTTTTATCCTTTTCCCGTCTCGGTCACTTTTTTGAGCTCAGTTTGACAGGCTGAAGTTACTGAATTGCACAAATAAATCACCTGCTGTTACCATGGCTGTTCCTCACAGACAGGCAGGAGAAACATCTTAAATAAAAACTGTATTGATTTCTTCTGAGAGACAATTATCACAAATATTGTTGATCTTACATTATACGTGATTGTTTATATAAAGAGAAAGGCTCCTCACTTCCTCCTGGGGCATTCAGGAATTTGGCAGGCTTTGAAAGCAAGTCAATGGTGCATAGGGTAATGCTCCTCTGGGGAAGTGTGCTTAGTCCTATTGCAGGAGATCACATCAGTGCTTTTGACACGATCAAACAGAAAGTTCCATCTGAACAATGAGTTTTTAGGACAGAAAGTGAAATGTTAAGAAGGTGTGTACGTCTCGGTGAATTTGCTTCATTTTGCTCGTTGATATGGTGGTACGGTAACAGGACTATTTTTAGGTATAATCCTTCAAACAGAACATGACTTCTCCTTTCTGATTAGTACAAAGCTGGCTGCTAGTCAAAGGATAATTATTTCCCAACACATCACCTAACACACACCAGCAAACAAAACACTCATTATTTGGGCTATCCAACATTAACTGTTGTTTAGCAGTTAACATTTTCTTGACAGCTTTGAATAGGACTAATTGCTCCAGCTTCATTAGCAGAGGTCATTTACTGCTGGTAACAATACTTTCCTGGAGATAGTCTCTCCTGTACGATTAGATTATCAGGTCAAATTCTGCTCCCAGTGGCAATGATGCCTGACCGCATTTGGCCTCCAGAAAGTCTGCTCTTTCAGTTCCTAGCTGCACAATCTCCAGCCCTGCAGCTGATATATTACATAAAGGAAGTAAGTGCACTCCACTGGACGGGAAATTACAATAAATTAGGAAAGTGTGCAGCACAAGGAACCTTTGCAAAATAGCTACTTGAAAGTTATTAATAAAACCTCAACTTCAGATAGGGTTTAGGGAAGGGGAAAAAAAAAAAAAAGCTGATAAAGAAGTTGTCCTTATGCTCGCAAACACGTGCATCCCCAAAAGGGAAAGCAGCGTCTGCAGCAGACCCGGTGTGTGCTCGACCACACACACCTGGCTGACACTGTCAAATCCCACGTGGGCCATGGGCACAGTTCAGATCACAATTATAAGCCACATTTTTTTGCACATTGTTTCATTCATCCATCAGTTACTGCTTGGAATTACAGTCAGTTGATGCTGAATGTTGTGGATTCAAAACAGCTTTAACTTTCCCGAACCTAAGGAGAACTGAAGCCAGGCGTTCCACCCACCTGATGTATTCCCATTTAGGCACGTGGAGATGCAGCCTTCTTTTCAGAAGTGCTGAGCAAACACTGCTTAGAGTGTGGCCGGCGCCTTTGAGAATTGGGCGTCTTGGCTGTGGCAGTCTCAGGCACCTTTGTGAAATAATTCTGGCCCTGGCAGACACAGGACGTTTTCTTTGGGTGGATTTCTGTGTTACCTGTGTCTCCCTTTCCCACAGGCCCGTGGCTTGTTGCTGTTACTTTCCTGCCCACGTACGTGTGTAGCCGCATGCCTACCACCTCTCCTTCCTGACTTGCAGCTCCAATTGCTAATCCATGTCTGGTTTTCGTCAGAAAAAAATACCCATCGTGAGCGTTTGACTCACTGCCTCCGGAGTATTTCAGCTGCCCCGTAACAGCTCTCAGAGTATCCTTCTCCTCCATGGAGAGCAGCCTGTTCTGAGCGTGGTCCCCAGCAGACCGCTCGCCCGCCGCCTGCCCG
>NW_008614025.1:0-2143 GCF_000691845.1 Merops nubicus | reverse complement strand
AAAAAAAAAAACTTGCTTGGTTTATATCACCATGCAAGAAAAGAGATATGTTAAAATGTTCCCTTTGAAGCGTTTTAGTATTGTTAGTATGCAGTAGTGTGCAAGATCTGAGGAGCAGAGAAGTCATTTGCCAGCGTAGTAAAATATAAAAACCTCTTTGGTTTTGCATAGGAATTTTAGATGTTATATAAGCCCTATAAAAATGTTACATTGGAAAAAGATGCTTTCCAATGCTTTTTAGAGCCCTCTGTCCAGCCACTGGAAGTTGATTCTTATGATACAATGCCTTTAGCTTCTTAGCTGCTTGCATGAGGATATTGTGCATTTGCTGTAGGTTTGCTCAGTCCATCGGAAGAATTTTGAGGAAAGAGTTTTGTGGAAATCCGTCATTTTCTTTCCAGTCATTTGAAATTATCAGTTGTGTAGCCTCATATAGCTCCACACAAAAATCTTATCCGTTCTCCAGAATTATTTATTTTTTTTTTTCTGAGCAGGGCAATATATATTTAGGATATTCAGAACCAAAGTCATGATGAACAATGCAAGTAGATGGAACTGCTGGAAAAAGTTTATATATTTTGTTCTGATTTCTGAGCAACATCTAATATAAAACTAGTATTTCCAAGTTTGCATATCTCGAATTTAGAAGTCGTGTGTGTGTGATGAGAAGATACATCATGTAAGGAATAGCTTCTGCCTTTTTAGGTGCCAGGCGTGCATATGCCTGCACAGATAAAACTCCTTGGGTGTAAATTCTGCTTTTGTTCAGATATATGCAATGCAGTGGAAACAGTTGAAGATCCACTTGAGTGGTTGAGAATCAAAATTGGCTTCCTTTTTTACCCTTAAGAAAGTAATGTAAAAAATCATCTCCTAGGCAATAATCATAATTTAATATAAAAACATAAGCTCATATGGATATATTTGACCTTAGGGAATATCAACAAAGATTAACATCAGACAAGTTAAATAAACCATTACTTTTTTCACTGCCAAAACCGTGATTGGGCAAGAAGCTTCATTCTGTTACTAAAACATATTATTGCTGTT
Source organism: Merops nubicus (assembly GCF_000691845.1). NCBI lineage: Eukaryota > Metazoa > Chordata > Aves > Coraciiformes > Meropidae > Merops > Merops nubicus. The sequence continues at coordinate 1,093 of NW_008614025.1, read as the reverse complement.
AAATTTGTATTTGTTTCAGATATTAAATTGCATTCTTACATTGCCTCAGTGTTTTTCTAGTACTGCAAAATTCTATAAATGAAAAAATGTGATATTGCCAGGCAATGTAATATTACTGAAATGAATAGTAGTGTGCATTGACATGTGCAGTTGATAGTCTTTGCTATAGTCAAGCAAAAGTGAACGAAAAGTCCCAAACTTTGTCATAAAATATATCACTGAGCCTTTGATAGCCACTTCCAACATGCCCATTTTCAAGATGTTTTCTCACTGCTAGCTGGAGCTTTACCTCCAAATGGTAAAACCTTTCTGAAGATGAGACTTAGCTTGTTTTCATATTGATTCATATTTCATCCCTCTGGGGATTCCCTGGGCCCCAGTTCCTGTTTGCAGTCCTCGTGTTCGAAGTTATGTCCATCACAGATAAAAACTATGTGTTTTTACCTTTATGGCTATTCTGAATCACAGTTTTGCCACCAGTTCACGTTGCCCATCACAAATCTAGTTTCTGTAGAGTCCCTGCTTGCACCTCTGCCTACTCAGATTCCTAGTAACCATAACTGTTGCTGCCACCCACCAACTTTTCATGTTTAAACCCCAGGTTTAGAGACCTTACAGTCTGAGTTGTTACAAACCTATATACAGTTACTTGCCCATCTGTCCAGATTCGGTCTCTCAGCTCTGCCTCTCAGCTCCTCCTCATCTGGCCAGGAAATATCGCTACAATTTAAGGTTGTGTGAAATTTCTGTACAAATAGGTATTTTACAGGTATGCACAGATTACACACTGAGTAAGCTCATTTACATGTCTGCAGAAAAATGTAATGCTATTTGCCCATCTGTCTGGACTTTCTCAGTTGACATTTTGTCATTTGAAGGTGTCATGTGTTTTAGAAAGTCAAATCTTTTTAGCTGACCTGGTGTTATTACATCAGTGTGATGTTCTGGTCTATTTGTTAATCTTAGTGTGGATTTTCCCAGAAGGGAATGAGGTAAACTTAGCTCATATAGGTCATCTTCACATCACTGGGCATAAAAGGTGCTAAGGTGCAACTCTAGGGCACCTTTCTGTGACTAGTGGAGTCCCTCAGGG
>NW_008614024.1:0-1900 GCF_000691845.1 Merops nubicus | reverse complement strand
GAGCGAGAGCTGTGCCGGACAATGCCGCGGGGAAGTTTCCCACAGCTGTGTGCACTCTGTGCCCGCTTCCCAACGGGAGCATCCCCGCCGAGGCCACACCGACATCAGCACGGCACAAAAGCCACTCATCCCGACGAGAGATGGGAAGCCCAACCGGATACATAAAATATATTGGCATAAAATTAGTGAATTGCGCTCACAGATTGTAAATCACCTAAACGGTCAAACCACAGATATGAATCACAAATTCCTATGAAGTGTAATGTTTCCTAAGATTCACAGCAATTATGCAGTTTTTGGACAAAAGCCTTCTCCCAGCCTCTCGTTCCTGAGCGCTGCTTTTTTTTTTTCTGAAGTCTTTCCAGGTTTCGGTGGGGTTTTTAATGAAGGATTTACCAAAGGAAAGGTTTTATTAACACCTCTGAAAACTATAAAGTTTAAAGGGGAGGAGAAAGGGAGCAGATAGGAAGTTAGGTAACACAATATACTGACCTATTGGCAACGGTCCGAACGCAAATCAGCAAAGCACCACAATGGTGGGAAAAAGCCTCAGAGAAAGGGGAAAAAATAACACCAAGAGGCCAGCTTTGCCCAGGCTGCTGTTCGGGGCTGCCCCCGGAGCTTCCAGCATCTGCTGATGGCCCCTTACTTTTGCTTACCCCCTGGTGGTACTGCGTGTAGCCTGGTCTGCTTAACGGCAGCAGAAGAAGGAGAACATGGTTGCGAACAGAAAGGGGACATTATTTCTCGAGGAAATAGGCTGGCAGGAGGTGTATGGGACTTTAGGTCTCTCAGGCACTATTTTTCCCTTCTCGCCTCTGTGCAGAACTGGAGATAATAGTTGGGGCTGCAGGTAACAGAGTCTGTTCTTATTCAATTTCCCTAAATGGCCGGGAGAGCACTTAAAAGCCCAGAGAGCTTCTGGCCAGCATTTTCTTATTAACTAATTTCACTTCGATCCTATTAAAGTGTATGCTTTATAACCTTCAGATGAACCTCTCCCTCTCCTTTCTAAAACAAAGCCATTACCTTTTTATGTCAGAGGAAAGCTTTTAAAAATGTCGCTCCCTCCTTTCCTAACATCACCGGACTCGTGGCCCACAGACAGCCCCGGAGCACCCACTGCTGCCCCCGCCGCTGCAGCCCCGGCACCCAGGAAGGCTCGGCCAGGGCTCGGTGGTCCCGGGTAGGGGCGGCAGAGCTGAGAGGAGCCGTGGGCAGAGGGCGCTGGAAAATGGGATTGGGGAGATTTGCTCTGGGAAAGTCTCTGCAATAATGGGTTTTAAATGGATACATATATTTACCATTTCCAACGGGTTCTGCTGTTTCCTGGTAACGCTTACCAGAAATGGTAATAATAAAAGATGAAGTATTTTTTCTCACCTTAGGTCATTAGATTTACAGACAAGGTACTAAATCATTTTAGCTCCCCAAACCTTGAAGGAAAGCTGTGCATGCACTCTGGTCCCCTTCTCTTCTCCTCCCCCTTCAGAAGAAAACTGCAATGTGAACGGAGACAAAACAGTCACCGAGGCTCGAGGAATATCTTCCTTTAATAGTCTACTACTACTACTATTACTACTAATAATAATAATTTTAAAAGTTGACTTTGGTTACGGAGCACGGGTTGTCAGTGGCCTTGTCCCAAAGCCTTAACATGAAGGGTCATTAATTGTGTTTTCTTTCCAAATCATATGTCATTGCAATTAACAGATTCTGATCAAGAGACTCCTTTCAGATTGATTCCATATGTGATAAGGAATGTGCAGCTTGTTATCTATCTGTCGCCTTGGAATTATGGAAAAGCTTCAAACGTGTAATTTGAAGAGTCTTTTACCCAGCGCTTTGATCTTTCCGTCTATATTTTTTAACTCTTTTTTAACGGCGGCCCTTCTCCTAA